>NW_026125803.1:0-130339 GCF_943737965.1 Phodopus roborovskii | reverse complement strand
TAATTATCAATTTTATTTTTAAAAAACATCATTGTTCCAGGAAGAGATAAGTCTGACTACTCCATGTGGGATTTAATATGCACCACTATGTCATTATGCAATCATTTTTCATTATATATTAATTATTTTAATCGATGTAGATGTTGTTCTTTTGACTAGGAGTCAGGCCATTCCTCCATTGGAGTTAATCACATGGAATTATTTAATTATCTAAGCACTACTTCCTTGACAATCGGGGGAGTTTGGTTCCATTTTGAAAGTTTAGTATGGAGGACTATCCAATTATTAAGTTATTTGATTGCGTAAGTAATGGTGGTGTCATCAGTCATTTGTCTGCTGAGGGATTGACACAGCAGGAGATCGGTACCAGAAGCAGTGCCCAGAGAATGGGGGAGACAGCCTTGTGCAGTGGTTACTGATTACGTTGTAGTAGATTTTTAACAGTAGAATGATTACATGATTTTAAAAAACTGTACTGTTTCGCATCATCTGTTTCTGAGAGGTTGCAACAGAAGTGACCCATGAAGGACACAGTGACCACCGATTTTAAAAATGGAATAACTGAATAATCTCCTGATCAGGAATCTCATCTAATGAACTCTTTCGGGCTGATAGCATGACACACCACCAACAAGAAATCACTCTAAATAACCATATTAGAAAGTGGGGTACAGGGACTTAATAGAGGACAGTCAATTGAGGAATCCAAAATGACTGAAAGAAACATAAGACACTGCTCAAAATCCTTAATCATCAGCCTAATGCACATCTAAACAACTCTGAGAAACCATGTGTTCATGCTCCTCTAAACGTAAGAGAATGATGAGGAGTTTATTTTATTTTCAATAAAGGGAAAAGGATTATGGTAGCGGCAATCCATTCTAGAAATTTGAAAATTGAAGCATAGAAAACAGGTTTAAAATACTCATCAATGTACTTGGTTGGTATAATGACGCTTTCATTTTCATGCTTATGTCACTCTAGGCATGTTGTATCTTGAGAGACTGGTAAATATATAGAAATCCAAAGAAAGAGCCTTGCTTTGTTTTTGTGAGAAAGTCAGTCAGTATGTAACATTTGTTCATAGGTGGGTTTGCTCCTTATAGCATGTGGGGGGCCCTAGAATGTGAAAGAAGGTTGGATTGTAAACGTTGACTGGCAACCCTTCTTGCATTCTGTATCCTGGTATCATGGGCCAAGCAGCAGAGAGCAGCTACTAGAAATATTTTTCATGTGACATTGCAATCTCCCAAGATAACTATCCCCTATAATTTAATGATAACATGTGATTTGCCTAACCAAATCATAACCAAATCTCGTGGAAGTTTGCCTACAGCTTTTAATGGTTACTTCATTTAAGATAACCTAATTATCAGACAACATAGTCTGTGGAGAAACAGTGCAAAGGCTTCTGTTTATGAATGCTCTCTCTCCTAAGAAGTAAAACTATGGAACAAAAGATAATAAGACTCATAATTATTCACCAAAAGGTGAGTTTTCCATTGTTTACTTCTTTGAGGAAGGTGACAATCCATTTGTTAGAGAAGACATAGAGATTGTTTTATTCTAGTCAAATCAGTTTTGTGGAAGCCATCCAACATTAAATATTTGATATCTTCTAAAAACCCTGCATATGCAATGTGCATGTCCACATTTACACATTTTACTACTAAACTCTGTGATCACATAAGGGATGGAACTTGGGACTTTCACACACAGTGTGTGAGTCTAGTGAGAAGAAAATTGTGTCAAGTGCGGCAGAGCATTTCAGCCTCAGATCGTGTTATAAATTAATTATTAAAATAGGGTTATAGATAATCTATGATCAGTGGATTATGGTTTCCACGATGTGGGAGCCAAGGTTTTTATACCATCTACATATTACGAAGTAAAATATTTAAATTAATCAGGACAGCATGGTTTGGAGACATGTTAATGAAGTGATGATGTTACATCAACTCTTTATTTGATTATTAAGTTAGGTGAAACAATGATTATATCATCCATGACATCAGGAGTATGGTGACACAGATAATCTCACTACATAATTAAATTATTTAAATTGACAGTTATTGTTTAGACCCAAGATAATGTAAAGATTTGTATAATTATGTAAATCTATAATCCTCTATTCCATGAAGAGTCTTTGTAAAGCCCCCTCTCTTGGGGAGCTCATATGCAATATCTTCACATTTTATGATTAATTGTTTCAATTGATGATGATGACATCCTTCATGACTGGAGTCTGGCCATTCTGACTTGCCAGTAACATGCTACATCACCTTTTTATGTGACCATTAGCTACTACTGACTTTTTAATTATTTAAGTTATTTAATCGATGGACAATGCAAATATCTGTCAGAGACGAGGATAGGAATGTTGTAGACATTTTCACAGCAGTTTCTGCATGATCTATGCTTCACCCAGAGTAATAGGGATGCTGGATGATTGGGTCCAGAACATTCCATGGTACCCCCAAGAAGTACAAGGACTTCACCAAGGCAGGTAGAGTTGTCTGGGTGTTTGACTCCTGCTCTTCCTCCACATCTCCAAATTGGTTGTAATCTACAATGAGAAGAAATAGTGGCACAAGGAAGTTGGCTCCATCACCGAGACCTCAGAAATGATGATGACCCAGAGCACAGAAGAACTGATCTCTGTCAGCTCTGCCGGTGATGCCCCTGCTGCAGCCATCTTTTGAGCTGATGTCAACATTTTAGCTATTACTGCTACACCAGGTATGGGCCCATGATGTCAGGTCCCACCGCACTACAACTGAGATTCAGGCTCTAGTGATGATGTCAGGCCAGCAGAGTTCATCATGAAAGGAATTATGATTATATGATTATTGACTTATAGAATTTTAAAAATCCACGAGTGGCAGCGTACAATATCATATGTGCCATGTCTGCCCAGGTATTGATGATAAAAAAAAAAAAAAAAAAATTCAACCACTTACATATTTAAAGATGTAATTCTTCAATTGTTTCATTATATAAACTGTGAACCCTGAAGTTTGGCACCACCTTGTGTCATTCCATTGTACCAGACTATCTTAATACCTGATTATTTCATTTCTCAAATCTGTCTTTTTCTACTCCAGGAAGAGTGGAGTCTGGATCCACCTTGTTGGTGTTAATTGTCTTCTGTGATTTTATTTATTTATTTATTTATTTATTTATTTAAATCAATGGTGATATTTTGTTATCTCTCTAGGGTTGCATTATGAGAAATTATCTCACTATTCATTTACTTTTTTTGTTCAAATCTAGGATTAAAAACTCAATGATCTCTTCAGTTTTGAGTAATCTCATAGGAGTCACGTACAAAAACACCATCCACTTGTTTCATTTTTGTTCATTTAATTATGAAAATCTGTCATTATTTATTCAGTGACCCCTGGAGTTTTGAGCCTCCCTATGGGAGTCAGTCATGCCAGACCGTCACAACATCTAAAACTACACTTACTTATTCAACTGCCAAATTAGGAATTTAAATAATAATAATTCATTATTTAATTAACTTATTTAAAATAAGGCTATGTTATGGACCATAAGTCCCTTTAAAATTCAGATTTTGGGAGTTGGATGATGTAACATAATATAATAACTTGAATATTTAGCTACTGAAATAGATCATTACATCAGCCATACGTTCACAAGTTTGGTGCCATCTTGTCAGAGTTAGTATAAAGTGCCAACTAATTAATTATCAATTTAAGTTTTTAGAGTAAATCAATATTCCAGGAGGAGAACGTTCTGACTTCTGCATGTGGGATTTAAGTATGCACCACCGTGTCTTTAATCAATTATTTTTCTTTACATATTAATTATTTAAATCGATAAAGATGTTGCTTTCATGATTCGACTCTGGCCATTCTTCCATGGGAGTTAATCCTGTGGCATTATTTAATTATGTAAATATTACCTCTTTGACAATCACTGGAGTTTGGTTCCATCTTATGAAAGTGAAGCATGCAGGACTATTCAATTATTTCCTTATTTCATTACGTGACTAATGATTTTGTCATCCATTATGGTTTTGGCTGCTGTGTGATTGACAAAGAAAGAGATTGGTCCCAGAAACAGTGCCCAGAGAATGAGGGACACTGAGTGATTACTAATTATGTAATAATAGATATTTAACGATCAAATGATTAAACAATATTTTAAATAAAACTGTATTATTTCTGCATCATCAGTTTCTGGGACTTTGCGACAAAACTGACCCATGAAGGACACAGTCAACAACGATTTTACAAATTGAATAATTTAACAATCTCAGGATCAGAGAATCTTATCTAATGACCTCTGTCAGGCTGATAGACTGACACAACACCAACTCGAAATTACTCTACATAATCATATTAGAAATATGATACAAGTCTCAATAGAGAATTATCAATTGAGAAATCAAAAGTAACTGAAAGAAACCTAAGACAGTGCTCAACAGGCTTAGTCATCAGCCAAATGCAAATCAAAACAACTATGATAAACCATGTGATCAAGCTGCTCTTAAGTATGAGAGTAAGGAGAATTTATGTTTTTTTTTTTCAGTAAATAGAAAAGGTTTATGGTAGATGCAATAAATGGCATTGTTTCTATTCTGCAAATGAGAAAATTGAAGCATAGAAAATAGGTTCAAACTCATCAATGTACTTGATTTGCCTAATGATGCTTTCGTTTTCATGCTTAAATCACTATAGTGATTGAGAGACTGGTAAATAGGTATAACTCAGAAAAAGAGTCCTGCTTGGATTTTGATAAAATCAGTGAGGTTGTAAGGTTAGTCCATCTGTTGGTATGCTATTTTAGCATGTGGGAGGTGCACTAGAATGTGACAGAATGTTGGTTCATGAATATTGTGTGGCAACCCTGCTTGCATTCTGTATCCTGGTATCATGGGCCAAAGACCACAGAGCAGCTTCGATCAAGTATTATCAAGACACATTACAATCTCCCAAGACAACTATCTCCTAAAATGTTAAACCCAGCATATGATTCACCTCACCAAGTCACAGCCAAGTCTCTGGAAGTTTGCCTACAGCTTTTACTGGTTACCAAATTCAAGATTACCTAATATCAGAGAACATAATCTGTGGAGAAACAGTTCAAAGATGTCTGGTTATGAATGCTCCCTCTCTCCTAAGAAGTAAAACTATGGATTAATGATAATAAGACTCACAATTATTCATCAAAAGTTGAGTTTTCCATTGTTTATTTCCTTCAGGAAGGCGGTAATCCATTTGTTAGAGTAGACTGAGGGATAATTGGATTGTAGTCCATCTGTTTTGATGCAACTGTCAACCATTATATATGTGATATCTTCTAAAACCCTGCATTCACAATGACATTTCCACATTTACTCATTTTACTACTATACTCTGTGATCACATAAGGGATGGTCCGGGAACTTTCACACAACAGTGTGGGAGTCAAGTGAGAAAAAATTGTGTTGAGTATGGCAGAACATTTCATCCTCTGATCTTGTCATAATTTAATTATTAAAATAGGACTATAGATAATCCATGATCAATGGATTATGGTTCCAAGATGTGGAAGGCAATTATGATAGACCATCTAA
Organism: Phodopus roborovskii; assembly: GCF_943737965.1. Lineage (NCBI taxonomy): Eukaryota > Metazoa > Chordata > Mammalia > Rodentia > Cricetidae > Phodopus > Phodopus roborovskii. The sequence goes on along the minus strand of NW_026125803.1, from coordinate 124,755 downwards.
ATATCAATTATGTAGTTAAAATATTTAAATTAATCACGACAGCATCGTTCATGAGCCTGGTTTGGAGCCACCTTAGGGAAGTGGATGATATTACATGTACTCATTATTTGATTATTTAATTATATAAAACAATGATTATATTGTCCATGACACCTGGAATCTGGTGCCACAGATCATCTAATTACATAATTAATGAATTTAAATTGACAATCTGTGTTAATCCCCAAGATAATGTAAATATTTGTATTGGTATGTAAACAACAATCGTCCATTCCTTGAAGAGACTTGTGAAGCTCCCCTCTTGTGGAGTTAATGTGCAATATCATCACATTTTATGATTCAATGACTCAATTGATGATGATGACATCCTTATGACTGGAGTCTGGGCATTCTGACATGCCAGTAAAATGCTACATCACCTCTTTATTGTGACCCTTAGCTATTACTGACTTTTTAATTATTTAAATTATTTAAACGGTGGGCAATGACATCATCAATTATGATTAGGGTACAAATATCTGTCAGGGACAAGGTTTGGAAGTTTGTAGATATGGACAAAGCAGTTGCTGAATGATCTGTGCTTCACCCAGGGTAATAGGGATGCTGGATGATTAAGTCCAGAAGATTTCAGGGTGCCCTCCTAGAAGTACAAGGACTTCACAAAGGCAGGCCTGATGGTCTGGGTGTTTGACTCCCGATCTTCCTCCACATCTTCACATTGGTTGTGATCTATGAATAAAAGAAGTATTGGCACCAGGATGTGGGCACCATAACCGAGACCTGGCAAAAGGATGACGACCCAGAACACAAAAGGAATGCTCTCTTTCAGCTCTGCTTGTGATGCCCCTGTTGCAGTCATCTTTTGTCAGCTGATATCACTATTTTAGCTACTACTGATATGCCAGGTATGGGCCCACTACAACAGCGATTCAGGCTCTGGTGATGATGTCAGGCCAGCAGAGTTCATCAGGCAAGACAGTTTGATTATCTGACTATTAACTCATGGATTTTTAAAAGTCAGCGATGACAGCACAATTTATCGTTCTAGTATGACTGCCCAGGAATTGATGATATAAAAAAGTTCAACTGCTTTCATATTCAAAGATGTAATTATTACATTGTTTCAATATATAATTTGTGTACCCTGAAGTTTGGTGCCATCTTGTGTGACTCAAATGTGACAGTCGATGTAACTATCTGATTAGTTCATTACTCGAGTCTTGCTTTTTCTACTCCAGGAAGAGTGGAGTCTGGATCCTCCTTGTTGGTGTTAATTGTCTCCTGTGATTTCATGATTGAGTTATTGATAATTGATAATTCTCTATTCAGTCCTGAGGAATAAAAAATGACTGAAAGAAACATAAGACAGTGCTCAAATCCTTTGTCATCAGCCAAATGCAAATCAAAACAACTCTGCTCTAAAGAGCAGATCAAGCTGCTCTAAAGGTAAGAGAATGTAGAGAAGTTTATTTTATTTTCAATAAATAAGAAAGGATTATGGTAGAGGCGATTATTGTAATAGTACTGTTTCCTTTCTGGAAATGAGAAAATTGAAGCATACAAAATAGGCTTAAATACACATCAATGTACTTGAATGGCATAATGGTGCTTTTGTTTCCAAGTTTTTATCACTATAGGCATGTTGTAGCTTGAGAGACTGGTAAATATGTCTAACTCAATAAATAAACAAATAAATAAATAAATAAGAAAGAATGAATGAAAGAAAGGATGAAAGAAAGAAAAGGAGCCCTGCTTTGTTTTTGTGAGAAAATCAGTGAGGCTGTAAGGTTAGTCCATCGGAGGGTATGCTAATTTTAGCATGTGGGAAGTGTAGTGACATAGTCCTTCTGTGGCACTGACTTCACACATTGCGGGGTGGAATCATGGGCAGAAGTGACCTGTTGAAGGAGGTTGGAGAGCCAGGAAAAGCTCTCTTGCTGACGTGACTGGGACAGGTGAGCATCGAGTGGGAATTTCCTGGTGTTCATCTGTCTAGGTTGTAAGTTATTTCTCCCCGAATAAACATGGATTTGGCCTATTAGTTTATCCTGAACCTTATTTAACCACAATATCTGGTGTCAGAAGCGGGATTAGGATTTTCAGGGGACCTGGGTTTCACTGAGGCAGCAGACGCCCCCTCCCCTCCCCTACATTCCCCAACGAGCAGGGTTCCTTGCCTAACCAGGTGGACTCACCACAGATTTGGGACATTTGCTTCTTCCTTATGGCAAAGGAGATCTTTGCCGCCAAAGCGGACCTGAGAAGGGACTCACCGCTTCTCATTTTTTGCGCACTTCTGCACTGCACTTCGCCTTCTGGCTCTACCCACCAATGGGTGTGGTCAGTGCCACAGAAGGACTATCTCACTACAATTCCCCTTTTAGTCTAAGGAAAAGATGTACGCCTAATACAAAACTATATACAAAACAGTGAATAACAAGTGTGATCTAAGAAAAGGAAAATGGAGAAGAAAATGACCTACATATCTAGTCCTAGGGTAAAGGCATAACGGAGTTTACAATAGAGTTGTCCTAAGATAGAAGACGTAGTCTAGTACCTAATATATCTAACTAGGAAGAGAGAATAATAGTTGTGAAAGTTTAATCTTCAACTTCATCAAGACCTGAGAAGGAAAATAACGATACTAGAGTACACAGGAAGTGCGGGTGGACAACTTCCAAAAGGTGCAGCAAGGACAGAAATAGCAAGCCACCTGGACAGTCACCCTAGGTCTCACAGCAACGTTGGTACACCCAGTTTTGGCTAAGGCCAACAGAACTTGACAGACCACAACAACATCAGGGAGGTAGAATGGCTGTCTTACCCTGACTTGGCAAGGTCTAGCAGTCTTCTATATTTGTCTCCTGCAAGCACATAGGACTGCATGTCCAAATCAGTGGTCAAGGTGGGGGCAATTCTTTGCCCAACAGGCCATTAGCTGAGGTGAGAATGAACTCCAGCAGGAGCAACAACAGTGTCCAACATATTTTCGGGAAAGTGCACGGTGCTGTCAGGAGCAACAGTGTCTCATGTCAATGGAGTAGTAATATTAAAATATTTAAATGCCATGTTCTGCATGTTTATGAAGTGATTGAAGATTAAGCATCTATATCTGACTAATCTCATAGGTACAGGAAACATGAGTGAAGATAATCTGTAATACTCAGGAACTTAGCTAAAAACTGATTAAAACTTCCCTGAGTAAAGCAGGAACACATATTTAAACAATGTAACTATACATACACATACATATAAATCCCTAAAATAGAGGTAGAGTAGAAATGTCAAGACAAGAGGTAGAACTATAAAGGACAGCATGATAAATATCCCAAATTGTATCAATATATTAAATGTCTTGCATACAAGAAAAGTATACATACATAGAACATGGTAAAAAATAATGTGCATACAACATCATAAGTGGAAAGATTTCACACAATATAACAAAATATAAACTTAATTTTACATAGCCTACCACATATAAGAATACATAACAATGTAAGCTGTAAAATAGTATCTCATTCTTACTCAAATTCACAAGAAAATAGGCTAATCTACCAATATCCCATCAAAACCATACCTTTCCCAACAAATCCCTATTCCTCTCTAAAAGATAAACTCGATTGTAAGCATCACCTTCCATAGCCAACCCTAAATAACTAAAACCAACCCAAAGAAAATGACTATTATCCCAAAATTCCAAGGGTAGGGAAAGGGGGCATCGTTATCTTAAGGTTAATTCTGGCTAAAATGGGACGACGATTGCTTCAATGTATCCTGTAGGAAGAAAATTTTTAGCAACCAATATTCTCAACAGAACTGGCTGTGACATATGTAGCTAGTCACTGTGTGACAGAAAATGCTTGACTGTAGTTCTGTTTGAAACTCTGGCCAGGGTGTAATAAGAAGGTGCACCATTACAGGTAGCTAGTCATGAGTTATCTTAAGCAAAACAGTCTCAAACAGGTGTTAAGGTGATGTTTGTAGTTCAGATGCATCAGGTTGAGTCAAGTGGAAACGATGTGGGGCCCCATCTTCTTTCCGGAGAGTTCAAAGACTGCTGTTAGGAATCGTTATTATTCCTTGTGGAAAAGTTACACATCAATATTAAAGTAAAATTTTCAAGTTTTAAGGAAAGACAACAATAAGCATTAAAACATATGTGAGAAAATTAGGATTTCACATAGAAAATTGCCTGAGTAATGAGTCCCTAGATTTTGTTTTCTTCTGCCTTACACCAACTGGCTTCTTGATTTAAGGCAGAAACCATGAATTTAATCTTAACAACATGCTTGAATTTAGAGAAGAAAAGCCAAATCCAACTCCAAAGCCAGCATTTGTTTACATGAATTGGGACTTCAGGAATACTAGATAGTAAAGAGAAATCGATTTCTGTATAGAAATAGTTTACTACAATTAAATATTTTTTCACCTTATATCTGAAGAGCTGTCTTCTCTTCTGTAGGTACCTACATATTCAGTGTCTTTTGGCTGTTTGATGATAGGTTTTCTCTGTTTTCCTGTGAGAACAACAACAGAACACTTGTCCTACCTTTGAGAGGCCTTCGCACACCTCATGGGACCTCATTTGTTGGATGACTTGTTATTTCTCTTCATTAAGATGTTTCTCTTGTTCAACTCGGATCTTGATTAACTTAGATGGTATCCATAGTTTTTCTTCTCCTGTAGATACAAATGCAAAACCCCTACCCCAACGTAACACATATCCTGCTTTCCATTATGAGGTAAGTACATCCTTGAAGTACACTGGCTGATTTAGTTCAGAAGTTTTTTCTATTGTCCAGTGTCTTTCTGCAGCTGTTTTTCCTTTTTCATCAGCATTAAGAAAGTTTAATGTTAATAAAGCATTATGTAATCTGTGTTTGGGTGTTTTGGTTCCTCCTGCCTGTTTATGGAGCATTTCTGTTAAAGTACGATTGGATCTCTCAACCACTGCTTGTCCTGTAGGATTGTGTGGTATACCAGTTTTGTGCTTTATGTTATAGTACTCAAAAAACTGTTTCATATTGCTGGAGACATATGCTGGAGCATTGTCAGGTTTTATTTGTGCAGGTATGCCCATAATATCAATTACCACTAATAGGTGTATGATAACAGAATCATCCTTTTCCGAGCTCAGAGCAGTAGCCCATTGAAACCCTGAAAATGTATCTATAGTGTGATGTACATATTTTAATTTTCCAAATTCTGCAAAATGAAACACATCCATTTGCCATATTTAATTCCTATTTAAACCTTTAGGGTTACTGCCTGGTGGTAAACAAGTTTGGTTACAGAATGAGCAAGTAGGACATTTCCTTACTATTTCCTTGGCTTGTTCCCAAGTGATAGAAAAATCCCTTTTTAAACCTTTGCTGTTCACGTGGTGTTTCTTATGAAAATCTGAGGCTTCTAGCACACTTCCTATCAATAAACGATCAATTTCATCTTTCCCATGTGCTAGAGGACTGGGCAGACACGTATGAGATCTGATGTGATATATATCTAGGATGAATCCTTTTTATGATCGTATCTTGTAACTGTATAAACAATGAAGTTAATTCTGTATTGTCAGGAATAAATTCTGCAGTCTCAATGTGTAAAACAACTCTCTCTGCGTATTGAGAGTCAGTAACTATATTGAGAGGTTCTTTAAAATCCATAAGTACCATGAGAATGGCATACAATTCTGCCTTTTGTACCGAATTGTAAGGGCTTTGAAGACTTTGCTATTTTTTCCTGATTTATTATATCCTGCCTTACCCGATTTGTTTGCATCAGTGTAGAATATATGAACTCCAGAAATAAGTGTTTGTCTTACAATTCGTGGAAGGATCCAAATAGTTTTCTTTATGAATTTGATTCTCTCAGTTTTGAGATAGTTGTTGCTAATCATTCCCCATAAAAATTACTGCAATCTCTCTGCCAATATTCGTTATCTTTCCATAAGGAGGAAATTTCCTCATTAGTTAAAGGTACTATAATTTCTGCTGGGTCCCTTCCTATTAGCTGATGAAGTCTTTAATTTATCTTTTACAATCAAGTCAGAGATCTTTTCTATATATGTTTTTAGATTTTTATTCTGTTTATGTGGTAGCAACATCCATTCTAATAAGATATCTTCTCTCTGCAACAAAATCCCTGGAGGATATTCTCTAGATGGTAATATAACCAGAATACAGTCTAGGTTTGGATCCACACAGTCCACATGTGCTTCTAGTACCCTCTTTTCTACCCATTCTAATTCCTTTTCAGCTTTAGCTGATAGTATTTGTGGACTATTCAAATCCTTATCTACTTTTAGGGCCATATTCAGGTTTTTCAAATCATGCCCTCCTACTCCAATAATGGTTTGCAGTTGAGAAATCTCTCTTAGTAAATTTTGAAGATCATTAAGAGTATTGTAGTGATCTCTTCTGATATGTACTTTTTATGGTCTAATTTTCTGTAGACTTATTTTATATCCTAAGTAGTTGATAGACTCTCCTTTTTGTATTTTTTTCAGGTGCAATTTGTAATCCCCAGCCAGGTAAATCTTCCTTTACTTTCTCAAACATTTTTACTAATATTTCTCCTTCAGAGTCATCTAACAATATATCACCCATGTAATGATAGATTACGGAAGGCAAAGGACACAGTTGACAAGACCAAATGGCATCCCACAGACTGGGAAAATATTTCCACCAATCCTACATCTGACATATATATATATATATATATATATATATATATATGTATGTATGTATATATATATATATATATATATATATATATTATATAAAATAAGCAAGAAAACAGTCATCAAAACACCAAATAACCCTATTAAAAAACAGGGTACAGAACTGAAAAGGATTTTCAAAAGAGGAATTTAAAAAGGATGAAAGACACAAAAGAAACTGATCAACATCCTTAGCTATCAGGGAAATGCAAATCAAGAGAACTTTGAGATACCATCTTACTCCAGCTAGAATGGCTAAAATTAGGAACACCAATGATAATTTATTGCAGGAGAGGATGTGTAGAAAGAGGAACATTCTTGCTCTGCTGTTCCGAGTGCAAACTTGCACAGCCATGTTGAAGGTCAGTGTGGCGGATCCTCAGGACATTGGGAATCAGTCTACCAAACAACCCGGTGATCCCCCTCTTTGTCATATAACCGAAGAATCCACATCCATGCAACTAAGACATGTGCTCAGCTGTGTTCATGGCTGTATTATTTGTAATACTAAGAACCTGGACTCAACCTAGATGCTGATCAACTGAAGAATGTATAAAGAAGATATGATGGCACATCACCTGCAGCACATTTCTCTGCTGGGCTCAGCAGTGGAAACACTCTAGGTATTCACAGAGATGACTAGAATGGAGGGAAAGGTTCATCATCACAGTCACAGCCTCTTTTCCTTGACTTTCGGGATGATGCGCCCCTGGTTGGGTCTCTCTGACGATATCTGGAAAGCAGACACCATCCTATGTTCCAGCACACACGTTCCAGAAGTTATGATGGGAATCCGGAAAATCAAGCACCTCTAATTTGCAATTCCTGTTGGTCAAATAAGAAGGGGCTTCAAATGGCAGGACTACCAATGTATAATCGGCTTTCACCTCACACATCCACTTCCCTTGAATGTATCCTGGAAATCAAGACTCAAAAGTTCCCTTTCTAGGGGCTGGCTACAGAGGCTGAGGTAGACTCATTGTGTGTTGACTATATCTCCTAGCAGTGTGCTCCATGCACCACTGTCTCTTTTCATTTATTCACTTCTCTGAGAAAGCTCTCATTCAACCTGATCCACATTCTGAACTCTGTAGTCACTTCTCTCCATCCACACTCTTCCCCTCCATGTCACATTTTCTCACTCACCTGGGTTGATCCTTCTGCTGAATCAACAAATCAAGGCCACCCAGCACAGCCTTCAAGATCTCCAGGTCAGGAAACTTCATCAGGTCTCCCAAGGGAAGGCACCTGAAAGGCCCGGCTGCCATCATAGCACTCAGGATCTTTGTTTCCCCTTAAAGGCATCTTTGAATAGCGGTGGGAAGAGCTCCATGGGTAGCTTATTCAGAGCAGAGATAGCCAAGGCTTCATTTTTGAGCAGACTACTTCTTGCCAGCATCTGGAATGCCAATGGTGAACTCATCTTGACCTTCACACAGACACGTGCTATGGTAATATTCAGAGGAATTAACCCTTCCAGACAAGTCAATTTTAGAATGTCTCTTTGTCCCTTCATGGCATAAACCCTGTCGGGCTTTGGTCACTAGTCTAGAAATGTTGGAAAATCCGTATTTCCTATTACACACTGTCTGACTTTCTCATAGGCATAGGTCCCTCAAAGGCCTCATGCTCATGGACATGAGCCACCATGGCAACAAATCTCCCCTTTATTCTGCTAATCAAAAACACTGCTCCCCAGAATACTACAGGCCTGGGCAATGAGAGAGTGGAAAAGTAAACAAGAGCTAGACTCTTTTGTGGGAAAGCATCTTCAAATGTCTTTCTTGATCCTCAACATCAAAGTTAAAAAATCCCACAGCCAAGTTTGCTTTGCATTCAATCATTGGAGGTTGTTGGGAGAATATGTGAAATGGAGACAGTCACTGTTATTTCTAATATTTTAGACCTGGAGCCACGATGAGCCCTAGGCCACACTTTAGGAGTTTGAGTACTGACAATTTGTCAAGTTGATGCTTTGCTGAGACTCATGGCCATCTGTGGGCCTCTACAGAAATTTCTTCATCTTCAGTTAACAAGTCCATAATCACATTGAATTAAATCCTTTTAAGCCAGATTGGAGTTGTTGCTCAGTACTTGCTCAGTGTGTCTTAACCTCTGAATATCGCAACCTCATCAATCTCTTAATGGGCACAGCAGATTAGCGCAAACACTCAGTTCTCATAACACAAAACTACATGTGGAGTTCTAGGCTAACCGGGGCTAAATGAGATTTTCAGCTTCAAATAGCAAAACCAAATAATAATAACAATACCAAGGTTCGTAAGATGGCCCAAGGGACTGGAGATCCTTAGTAAGGTTGTATGTACTGATGGGGTTGAATCGCTTAACTGATCAGCACACACATAACAGGTGTTCCAATCCCAGCAGTTGTGTTAGTGACTTGAGGATCCAAACAACTCTGTTTATCCTGGCCAGGATAACACTTCTATAACCATATCCTCTTACACCTTCCATTCTTATCCCCACCTTCAGCCCTATTCTGCCATCTGATTGGATAATTGAGCATATTCCCACCCAATCATACTTGAGCTTTCACAGCTGTGGTTTGAGAGAGTCAAATGTGGGAAAGGGGGAGAGCCCAGATTGTAGGAAAGACTCAGGGTAACTCTAACACTAGTCCATGCAAAGGAATTGGTGACTCACACTTTTAATCCCATCATTTTTAGCACAGAGGCAGGCAGATCTCTTTGAGTTCAAGAGCAGCCTGATCTACAGATTGAATTCCAGTAGAGACTGCAAAGCAATACACAGAAACCCTGTCTTGAAAAAACAAAAATCAACAAAACAAAACAAACAATCAAACAAAACTTCTCCCCCAATTTTCAATTCTGTGATTTACTCTCTTGATTACATGTAGATATTTGTAAGATTTCGCTATCCATTGGATCAATGAAGCTCAGCCCTATCTAAACCCTTTATTCATTCTGAGATGACATGGAAATCTCATGAATCCACCTTCCTGAGTGTAGTGGTGTAGCTAGTATTTGAACAGTTTGACTGGATCTCCCATCAGGAACCAGATTGAACTGAGTCTATGGTAACAGTAAAATCCCATTCTCCAAGTCATCTCAAACACTAAGGGTATGTCTATGTATTGTTAAATAATTAGTTTTATAGTTTTTAATCATCTTTCCATTTTATGAAATCATTGGCATGACCAGTGGAATCTAATCAGAGTTTCAGTAAGCTTCCTAGCTTAGTGGAAGAATAACGGAACAAGATATGTTCATGTTGATTACATCTACTTTCAGGACAATCAACTGAGTTAGATCCTATTGAAAATTACAAAATCAACTGCATTTTCTGAGACAGTTTTTCTCAGTGGTAACACCCTACATTCCTGGTACTAGCTCTAAGACCATGCTATGCTACCCTACACCTCACAGAGATCTGAGTGCCTCTAACTCCCATGTGCTGCCAATAATGCTAAGTGTAGCGAGATACATAGCAGACCCAGAGAAGGCCTCGCCACTGCCTCTTACCTTTATGTCAGGAAGAAAGTGCTGATCCTATCTCCGCAATCTCTCACCAAGTTTCAGACACCTTCCTCTCCTTGGAGAGGCAGGAGAATTCTGAGAATGAATACTCAATCCTCTGCTACTAACTTTTATACCACTCTAGGGCTGGGATTAAAGGTGTGAGCTCTGTGAGCTCCAGACAATATTCATGTCATACTTTAAAAACCTGTACTCCACAAAATTTGAGAATTCAAAGAAATTAACAAATATCTGGATAACTATCAACAAAATTAAATCAAGAAGAGACAGACAACTTAAATAGACATATAAACCCCTAACAAAATAGAAGCAGTCATCAAAAGCCTTCCAACACAAATACTCACACAAAAATACACACACACACACACACACACACACACAGAGAGAGAGAGAGAGAGAGAGAGAGAGAGAGAGACAGAGAGAGAGAAGAGAGAGAGAGAGAGAGAGAGAGAGAGAGAGAGAGAGAGAATAGACCAGGGCCAGATGGTTTCAGTGCAGAATTCTACGGGAAATTCAAGGAAGAGCTAATTCCCATACTCCTCAAATTGTTCCACACAATGGTAACAGAATGTTCATTATGAAACTCTTTTCTGGAGGCAACAATCACCTTGGTATCCAGGCCACAAAAAGACACAACGAGGAATAAATATTACAGACCAATATCCCTCATGAATATTGATGCAAAAATACTGTATAAAATAATGGCAAACTGAATCCAAGCATACATCACAGAAATCACCCACCATGACCAAGTAGACTTCATCACTGGCATGCAGGGATGGTTTTACATTCGAAAATCTATCAAGGTGATCTACCTTATAAATAAACAGGAAAAGAAAACAACATGATAATGTCCTTAGATTCTCAAAACGTCTTCAGCTAAAATCAACACCCTTTCACGATAAAGGCCTTGGGGAGATCAGGGGTAACAGGAACATACCTAAACATAATAAGAGCACTATTCAGCAAACCAACAGAAAATAAAGAAAAATGAATGGAGAGACGTTTAAGGGATTCCTCTAAAATCAGTAACAAAACAAGGCTGTCATCTCTCTCCATATCTCCAATATTGTACTTGAAGTACTAGCTAAAGCAATAAGAAACCAAAGGTAGATCATGGAGACAAAAAATGGAAATGAAGAAGTCAAACATTCTCTATTTGCAGATGATATGACAATTTACAAAAGCAAACTTCCACCCAAAAAAAAAATCCTCTACCAGGAAACAGCTGATAAACACCTTTAGCAAACTAGCAAACAAAATATTCTCAAAAAGATCAGTAGCCCTACTTTATTCAGACAGCAAAGGGGCTGAGAAAGAAGTCATTTTTTATTGAGCTTATTGGAAACTGTAACGTTAAGGAGTGTGGGTGGGGCAAGTAATGTCCAGCTTAAATGCCTCTCATAACCACAGAAAGACAGATCTCAGTTGAAAAGGGAGAGGACCGTACTCTCAACAACAGTTCATTCTACAGTCAATGTTACTCTTCAAAAAGGAAATATATGTGCACATATTACAAATCTTTATGTAAGTCAGGCAAAGCAAAGGTGGAGGCAGAGGCATGGAACACATTTCATCCAGTCCAGGGTGCGCTTTGTACTATGCTCTGTCTTTATCCCCTCCCCTGTGTATCTGAACTCTCACACACTGACTGCGGTGGGGTCAGTCCACAATGTTCTCACATCTCTTTTCCTATCTGAGGTTGGGTCTTCACCGTTGGCCCTGAGCAGATGAGCAGGCCCTGATTGTCCATGTCAAAGCTTCTCTCTCTCTCTCTCCTCTGATTACTTGGGATAACATTGTCTCCAAGTATATCCAAAACACATTGAATAGAAAAGCTCTGTGTCTCACTAAAGAGTCACTGGAGTCCTTGCTTTCCTTTCTCAGGCCAGCAGTAATCTCTTATCCTTTATTCCCAACATGAACATAGGGAGGCCTCCTGGTCATAGACACAGAATCGCCTGCAATCTAGACACTTCTTACTCACAAAGTAGACCTCCTTTGGCTGTCTTATTGCTCTAAGAGTGTCCAAGAGCTCAGAACAACATTGGACAAATCTGTCTGGCAGGACATCACCAAAGTCATCATACACTTCATCAGGGGCAGGATACATCTCCAAGGTGAGCTGTGTCAGGTTGGCAGTGTGCTGAAGCAGCTTCTTAAGGCTGGTCAAAGACAAGAAGTTCTTCATCAAATTCACCTCCACCAGCTGGGAACACTGGCTCAGGGCAGGGAGGATGACATCCATTTGGAAGTCCATGAGCAAACAACCCTTCAATTTTAATGCCTGCAGGGTAGCTATTAATCTCCCTAGCAGTCTTCCCAGAAGAGGATGACTTAAATTTAAAAAGGTGACAACACTCAGGTCCAGATGTGTGAGCCGATGGACGCTTGGACACTGGGACAGGTAACTCATGTCTGATTCTGATAGTGAGCAGCGAGTGATTGCTAGGGTCTCTAAGGGACTTTCCAAGTTCCTACAGAAAGACAAGGCAGATTATCTCAGTAAGTTTAATAGTGGTAGAGTAAGGGCACCAACTTCAAGTGAGCAGAGGTTAGTGTGTCCTAATGTCGTTCTGAGATCTTGGTGGAGGCCAATTCCAGAATGCTCTCAGATGGAAAAGTAACAGCACAGGCAAAATCATGTGACTGCTTAGTTCCCCAACCCTGGTCCCTCTGCGCTGTCAAACTCAAAGCCTCATCAGATGAAAAATGGGGCCAGCAGGAAGCCAAGAAAGAAGACCTGGTGGCAACTCAGAGACTTACCTGTGTGTGCTAACATTGGTCCTCATGAGTCCCACCTCCTAGCACAGCCTCTGTACTACTGAGAGGTCTTCCCTGTGACCTACCCTAATCACTTCACTCTCAGTTATTTTCCATTGACGTAGACACTACCTGTGCTCAGAGAGCCCCTGTCCCTTGGAAAATCAGAGAGCGATGTAAACTGTGCATACAGTTCTGAGGACAGTGATGACATGGGGCAACATGTGGCTTAAAACACCCTCCCCTCTGTAGGTCAGGTTTCAAAGACCATTTCTTGGTGATGGTAGCAAGAATAGCAGAAAGACTACTAGAGCAATCATTCAGAGGTCATATCCGTGTGTAGTCACCAGTGGCTGGCAAGCCCCAGGTGTACACTGATGTTTCATGTAACATGGAAAGGCTGTTCTCTAGCCTGTGAAACAAGCTCTCTATCCTTCTTTACCTGAGCACTTGGTCCAGTCTTGCATTCAGGAGGAAGACATTATTCAAACAGAGATGCTGGAGCTTGTTGAGTTGGGAGAACTGAGAAACGATCTGTCGAAAACACCGTCGTTTCATCTCTTGGTTCCACAACCAACGCAAGGGTGTGAAGACTTCATGAAGAAGGAGTTTCTGAAGGTTTTTCATCTGGCCCAGGCCAGGGGCAAACTTTGCAAGGGTCCTCAGGTCCCAGCGAGCATTCACTTCCTGTTCCCGTATACTGCATGGCGCAAATACCTCCAGCAGCTCTAGGGGGTTATATACAGGGCGGACCCCAAACTCCAGCTTTTCACAGATCATCAGTAGCAAATCTTTTCTCTGCTGGGCCCAACAGTGGAAAAATTCCAGGTATTCACAGAGATGTCTGGAATGGAGGGAAAGGATCATCATCACAGTCACAACCTCTTTTCCCTGTCTTTCGGGATGATGCACCACTGGTGGGTCTCTCTGAAGACATGTGGAGAGCAGACACCATCCTCTGTTCCAACCCACACATTACAGAAGTTATGATGGGCAGCCTGAAAATCAAGCACCTCTAATTTGCAATTCCTGTTTGTCAAACAAAAAGGGGATTCAAATGGCAGGACTTCCAATGTATAATCGGCTTTCACCTCACACATCCACTTCCCTTGAATGCATCCTGGAAACCAAGAGTCAAAATTTCCCTTTCTAGAGTCTGGCTACAAAAGCAGATCAAGGGGATTCAAATGGGAATGAAGATATCAAACTGTCACTATTTGCATATGACATGATAGTTTACATAAACGACCCAATAAACTATATCAGCCAACTCCTACTGCTGATACACACATTTACCAAAGTATCAAGATACATGTAATCTCAAAAAAATCAGTAGTCCTACTTTATTCAAATGACAAATAGACTGAGAAAGAAATAAGAGGAGCATAACCCTTTTTAATAGCCTCAAACAACATAAAGTATCGTGGAGTAACACTTACCAAACAAGTGAAAGTCCTACATAATAAAACTTTGTGGTTCTAAACAAATTAACGAAGATACCAGAAAATGGAAACATCTCCCAGGTTCCTGTATATCTAGGTTAATATGGTAAAAATGGCAATCTTGTCAAAAGCAATCTAGAGATTCAATGCAATCTCCATTAAAATCCCACCACAATTCTTGAAAGTATAATAACGAACTTTATATGGAAAAACAAAAGACCCAGGATAGCCAAAGCAGCCATGCACAATATAAGAACGTTAGGAGACATCACCATGCCTGAGTGTAAGCTCTAATACACAGCTATAATCCTGAAAACAGCCTGGAATTGCCACAAAAAAGAAAGAAAACATAAAGGTAGACCAGTAGAATAGAATTAAAAATTCTGATATAAACCCACACTCGTATTAGCACCTGATTTTCGACAAAACAGCTAAAAGTATATAATGGAATGAGGAAAGCATCTTCAAGAGATGGTTTTGGCACAATTGGATGGTGGTGTTTCTAAGACTGAACATAGACCCTAGTCTATCACGATAAACAAAACTCAAGTCCAAAGGAATCAAAGACCCTCAACATCAATGCAGCAACACTGAACCTCTTAGAAGAGAAAGTAGGAGGTACCCTTGAACAAATTAGTATAGGAGACCAGTTCCTGAACATAACTCCAGGAGCACAGACATTGAGAGCCACAATTAAAGAATGAGACATCTTCAAACTTAGAGACTTCTGTTAGGAAAAGGACACAATGAAAAGACCAAATGGCAGCCTACAGACTTGGAAAAGATTTTCACCCATACTATATCAGACAAAGGGCTGATTCCAAAATATACAAAGAACTCAATACACTAATCAACAAATCACGAAACAACCCTATTAAAAAATGTGGTACAGAACTGAAGAAAGAATTCTCAATAGATGAAATAAAAAAAACCTTAAAAACACTTAAGAAAGTGTTCAACATCCTTAGCTATCAGGGAAATGCAAATCAAAACAACTTTGTGATACCATCTTATTCCTGCCACAATGGCTAATATTAGAAACACCATTGCAACTTATACCAGAGAAGACATGGAGAAATGGGAACACTCCTCTACTGCTGGTGGGAGTGCAAACTCATACACCCATTTTGGAGATCAGTATAGTAGTTCCTCAGGAAAATAGGAATTAGTTTACCATCCCCTTCTTAGACATATTCCCAAATGATCCACATCCATGCACCAAAGACATCTGCTCAGCTATGTTGATAGCAGTATCTTTTGTAATAGCAAGAACCTGGAAGCAACCTAGATACATGTCAATTGAAGAATAGATAAAGAAGATGTGGCACATCTTCACAATGGAATACTACTCTGCAGAGAAAAAATAATGGAATCTTGAAATTCACAGGCAAATGGATGGCTCTTGAAGTAACCATTCTGAATGAGGTAACTCAATCACAAAAACATGAACATAGAATATACTCACTCATATATGGATCCTAGAGCTAGAGCAATGGATCACCAGCCTATAATTCACACCACCAGTGAAACCAGGATACAAGGTGTATTCTAAGAGATTCATATAAAGTCCCTCACACAAGGTTGAAAGGAGAAGTCCCCCAGAGCACATGGGAGGTTGGGGGGTTCACAGAATGTAGAGAGAATTAGGAGAAACAGAGTGGGAGGAGGAAAGCAGGGGATCCTATGAAGATTGAGTCAGGGTAGGAATAGAAGACAGTAGAGAGGAGAGAGAGAGAGAGAGAGAGAGAGAGAGAGAGAGAGAGAGAGAAAGGGAGAGAGAGAGAGAAACAGTATAAAAGAGGAAGCCTTTAGCGGTTTAAAGAGAAAACTGAATCTAAAGAATGGTCTAGAGACCTCCAAAACTGTTTCCAAATAACAATTTGAGCAACCATGGAAAAGCTACCATAAATTCCCTTCATGGGTACTGAGGTCAAAAACTACCTTATTCACCATCAGGGAACCCTCCTCTAGTACTGTTGGAAACAGAAGCAAACACCCATACCTAAACACTGAGTCGAACTATAATCTAGATGCAAAGGGAGAGGAAAAGACCAGGTTGTAGAAACATACAGACAGCTGACCAGAACAATGAGTAGATAACGGGCCTCTAGACTTATAGCTTGGCATCCAGAATGGGACTGACTCAGGTGTCTCTGAATATGAGTTTCAGCCAGAAGGACTGAGCACTCTTGGGGAACTCAGAGAGTTGATCCAGGATGTATTGTGGTGCAAAAAAGGAACTTGCAGACACATGGAGAGATTCCCTTATGCTAGAAATAAGAGAGAAGTTCTAGCCCCTACTTCAATTGACTTGACAGATATACGTGACCACACCAGGATGGCATTGCCATTCATGTGGAATTGGGGTGGGGGGATGGACGGGAGGATGGTCAGGGTTCATGAGAGGGGGCAGCACGAGGAATGGAGGGAGGGAGAGGAAACTGGGATAGGCATGTGAAATAAAAAATAAAATAGAATATTAAAAAAACAAAGCAAAAACAAACGGAAAAATCACCCAGGCCAAGAACGTACAGGCTGCTGGTAATGCAGAACACCAGGGTAAACAGCACCAGGCTCTTCCTGGTACAGAAGTCCTAAGCCATGCTCATCCAGGAGCCATGCTGGTTTGTTGATGGGCTAGGTGCATTGGGCCAGCTTTTGGGCAGTGAGAGAGGAGAGGAATTCTGAAACCCTACCAGCAAATGACCGAAGTTGCCCCTGGCCCATCCCTCCTCTCCTCAGGTGGCAGTGACTGTGATTGTAGGGACCGGGGTGGGGGTGAGGGTGGGGAGGTGGAGGATAAGGGGGTGTTGGGGAAATTAAATCTGGTAAAGATTTTTATGTCAACTAAAAAAATACAACTAATAAAATAGATGGTAAATAGATGAGATTGGTATGTGCAGACTTGTTACAATCAGTCTGAAGCAAAGAAGTCAAAATAAGATAACAGTGGTCTAGTAGACAGGTCAAAAGGCCTGTAGATTTATAGGTCAATGCAACTCATCAAAGCTGCACAGAGAACATAAAAAGGAACTTCAGGTGTTACGAGTATGATTCCACTTCTCTGGGCAATAAAACGTAGAACAGGACAAAAGGCTTGGCCAGATCCATAGGAGTCAAAAAGAGATAAAAATAAATTGATGATAATGAAAGATAACATAAAAGGAGATCTGGTGTACCCCACATAATCCGAATAAGGACCCAACAGTTAAGAGAGCAGAAGTTGCAGAGAGGCTCAGGGGAAAGCACCCATGTAAGAACGTACAGTCAGGAATTAAATAAATAAGATGTTCACTTCAGGCATGTACCTCTGAGTAAAAGTCACTGATCAGAAAAAAAGAAAAAGAAAAAAGAGAAAAGGAGAGATTATTCTATGCTAGGGATGTCTGAGAAAGTCAGAGAAAGAGACTACAGGTAACGTAAAAAGATATAGAGGTTCAAAGAAAAGTCGTAAAAAGTAAGAACAAGATGAAAACTGTTTGCTGTGGGCTCTGAATCTACAAATATAAATTTAAGATTAGTAATATGAGTTAAAAATTTTGACCATACTAGGTTAATTGTTTAAAATTTCCGTTTATTTCTCTCAGGAAAAATGTATGTACTTGCTAAAAAGGTCTATCTGTGTTTCCTGTTAGAATCCTGTTTTATTACAAGAATATAGCTAAAACAAAAATGGTTTAAATGTTTTTGCTGTCTAATGCTAATAGCCCTCAGCTCAAAATTTACCTCTGAGTGCTGGTCACTAAATTCAGATTATCAGAAAATCAGATGTCTTTTTAATGCAGGTGACATTAATTCTGTTTTATGTCGAAAGCTGTCAAAATTGAAACTAGTTAAAAAGATATAATTATTAACACTGAAATTAACATAAACTTAACAGGCACCAAGGTAACAATGGTTTTAAAGACATAAAGGGTGCTAAAATTATTTGATATTATAAGAAGCCATTACAGGATGATTATTTTTTTTTATAAGACAGTTTTTAAATATTTAAATTCAGAAGGTTAAATTACATTTGTGCTTTATTACATTGTTAATATTTGTACTTAAATCAAAGGGCTGAAATTTAAGATCATAACCATACACTGTATATACTAACCAAAATTTGAGAAGCTCATTTTTTTATGATACATAGGATAATCCATCCTTGTTTTTGATAAATTTGGTAAGCATAAGTTAGTTATATAAACTGAATCACATAGCTGTTTTATGTTTCCCTAAAAGGAGTTTCAAATTAAAATCAGTATTTTTAAAGCTAAAACTGACAATGCGAAGTTCTACTTTTATAAAATCTAGTAACTAGTATAAAATGTTAAGAAACACAAGTTACCAGCCATCCTTATAGATTAACTGTTGGATATAGTCAAACTAAGTATTAGTGATTAATAACAGGAATAAACCTCACTCTGTCTCCTATACATATTCTAAAAGTTTAAGTTTATATCGAGTACCTGAAAACCAAGTTGTCCATTAATATCTACCTGGAAAGACTTCTAATACTACAGAGATCTGTAGAATAAGGCTTTTAAATACTAACTAAAAAGCTGTAATAATTTCAGACAAAGAATCACAGAACCTAACAATGATCAAAGGTCTCTAATGAACATTGTGGGGCAGCATGGATTGTGATGACACTGACCAGGGAGCAAGATGCTGAAACACAATGCCTACAGGATAATAGGATGCAGCTCGGACTGTGTAGAGGCTGCAGGGTACTGGAAAATTTTCTGCACCTTTGCCTAGACAAAATAAGTTCAGACTTTTCCAATTCCAGGTTCCACGGGGGGGGGGGCACCTCTCACATTATGTACTTGGTGAAATCTTTCTCCCCTCAATGCCATAGAAAATTGGATATGGCTAAGAATATAAGGAATGGTCCCTGTGGTTTTTTTAATAGATTCAAAAGTAACATATAGTTTATCCTTCTCAGATCTCTAATTCTATTGATGGCTTGGCTAACCAAAACTTTGTGAGCTTGGCAATAAAGGCATCCTTGATGTGGCTCCTAAATAAGAATTTAAATATATATATATATATATATATATATATATATATATATATGTCTTTTTTGAACATTTATTTATTAATTATGCACACATTATTCTGGCTGTGTACATGTCTGCACACACAAAGAGGATAGAACATCACATTATAAATGTTTGTGACCACAATGTAGTGGCTGGGGATTGAACTCAGGACTTCTAGAAGAGCAGCCAGTAATCTTAACCTCTGCCACATCGCTCTAGCCCAAGATATATATTTCTTAAAGATGTAAAAAATTAATTTACAATATAAAAATTCAGAGCTTAACTTTTAATCAAGTTTTGATAAGCTAATAGAGCAGGGCCTCCCAGCTGTTTAGTCACAAACTCAAAGTTTTATGATTTATAGTGGGTGTAATCGAAGTGTAAACATGAAGGATGTTTCATTAGGCCTAAGGCACCACTGACCAATCTATACATGGATCGCTCTTGACAGAAGAAAAAGCTTCTAACCCAAATCTGTAAATTTTGCTAGGACTCAAAGGCATAAGTTCATTCCTGCTGTTTTATAGATACCCAAAACCTACTTTTTGTACAATTTGGTTTTCAGCACAGATTGGTGATGATAATATATCTAAAACTTTTATGTCCTTTTATATAACACAGTTCATATAGGCTTCAGAGGAACAAATGTCATAAAGCTTGGATCCATTTCTTACAGGTCAAAAGGACTGCAGATTAATACAGCTATCCTGAGGATGGAATTTTCTCCCTGGTCTTGCTGTCTTTTTTGATCACCAAAGGTAAGGAACAAAGAGTTCCAATTAAATATATACATTTTAACCTTTGTCCCCAGTTTAAACATGTCTCAGACGATTTGTGCTTCTGGCAGATGAATATCAGTTGCTGACTACAGCCTGCTCCTCTATAGTGCTCTCACTACTTACTGTGAACCAGCCCAGCCAAAGTGAATCTTCAACAGTGTCTACAAACTGATGCCTCTGATAAATGGTCCATTTCCTGAATCCCACTTTCTTTTGTTGGTATTGTCTAGCATTTTAGCCTACTTGCAGCTAAGAAAACACTGCAAAAGTAAGCAGGAAGTAGTACAGCATGTCGCTCAAACAACAATGTTTTGATTTTCAAATAGCTGTCACCTGGAGTTCTATAGCCTACAAAGCCTCCTTGAGCAGCTTGTTACTATTATGCCTACTGGTTTACTCAACTTCCAAGGAAGTGACTCCTGGCTGCAAAAGCAGATGGTTTTTACTATTAAAAATCAAACCAGCTGGGACCTCACTATGTAAGAAAAGTAAGGTAGTGGCTTAAAATTGTGAGGGGTTTATAACAGGGTAAACAGAAAGGGAAACTTGAGACCACTAATCTCAGTTCACAAGGTTTCCAAGATACAGGCAGTTCATAGAGTACAAATTTATTTACAAGGTCATCATGGAACTAAGTTAATATTATCCAGCATTTGTTTAGGCAAGATTGATAAGCACACCTGAAAGGTTGGTGTTTTTTCTTTGTTTTTACTTCTTCTCCTGAGAACAGGATGTGGGTTCTGTACTCTGTAGTCAGGGATTTATGTATTGGCAGAAATTCTTCTTCTCATTATTTTTTCCTTCTTGCAATAAGCCCTAATTTTATAACTTTTAGTTATTAATTTTTCCATCACATTTCCTCTTTGCAACAAACATTAGAGGCCCAATTTTTGGGCCTCCAATAGGTAAAAGACTTCTGGTGTTTTGGGGGGTACAGGTTACTCACATAGCCTCCTATGTATAGGAGATTACTTTTGTTTACTTTTGATATAGCATCTCAACCAGGGAAAAGATTAAATGTAATCTTTTCCTGTACTACTTCCTGCTTTCCTTTGCAGTGTTTTCTTGGGCATGAGATGGCTAAAATGCTATATAAAACCAATACCAAAAAAGTAGAAAAAGGAGGGGTGCTTCAGCAAATTGCACATTTATCAGAAGAATTAGTTTATAGACCCTGTTGAAGATTCACATTGGCTGTGCTGGTTCACAGTAAGTCTAGAACAGTATTTAGGAGCAGAATGTAGTCAGTAACTGATGCTCATCTGCAAGAAGCTCAAATCTACTGAGACATGGTTAAATTTGGAACATAAGTGTGAGAGATATTATCATCACTACTCTGTACTGAAATCTATATTGTAGAAAAAGAAGATATTGGGTATCTATAAACAGCAGGAATGTACTTATGCCTTTGAGTCCTAGCAAAAACTACAGATTTGGGTTACAAATTTGTACATTTTTCTTCTGTCAAGAGAGATCCATGTATAGATTGGTCAGTGGTGCACTAGGCCTAATGAAATATCCTTCATATTTACACTTTGATGACACCCAACATAAATCATAAAACATTGAGTTTGTGATTAAACAGCTGGGAGTCCCTGCAAGACTAGCTTATCCAAACTTGATTAAAAGTTAAGCTATGGATTTTTATATCATAAATTAATTTTATATGTCTTGGGATAGAGAGATGGCTCATTGGTTAAGAGTACTGGCTGCTCTTCTAGAAGTCCTGAGTTCAATCCCCAGCAACTACATTGTGGCTCACAAACATCAGTAATGAGATCTGACTACCTCTTCTCGCCTGCAGACACATGAAGGCAGAACACTGTATGCATAATTAATAAATAAATGTTCAAAAATGACTTGTATGATTTTAAATCCTTATTTAGGAGCCATATTAATGCTGCCTAATACTTCCAAGCTGACAAAGTTATGGTTAGCACAGCCATCAAAACTATCAGATGTGAGAAGGATATAGTTAATTAACTGTTCAATCCATAACCAATTGTGTACAGGATTCAGGGCAGAAGTTCTTCACCAAATACATAATGTGAGAGGCTTTTTGTTTGTTTGTTTGTCTTTTCTCTGTAGAAGAGAGACATGGAAAAGACTGACCTTCTTTTGTATAGACAAAGCTGGTGCAAATAATTTTTCAGCATCTACAAAGATTAAGCTGGGTCCTGCATGGCAGCAGACATTTTATTTGATCATCTTGCGCCCTGGCCCTGGCCCTGGCCCTGGCCCTGGCCCTGGCCCTGGCCCCTGGCCCCTGGCCCCTGGCCCCTGGCCCCTGGCCCCTGGCCCTGGCCCTAGAACCTGGCCCCTGGCCCCTGGCCCTGGCCCCTGGCCCTGGCCCTGCCCCTGCCCCTGGCCCCTGGCCCCTGGCCCCTGGTCCCTGGCCCTAGAACCTTGCCCCTGGCCCCTGGCCCTGGCCCCTGGCCCTGGCCCTGGCCCTGGCTGTTCAGTACCAATTCAAATCTAAACAATGCCTACAAACCATGGGATCAAGCTCCTCTACAGGGCAGAGAATGAAGAGGGATTATTTTGTTTTCAAAAAAGAGGAAAGGTTTGTGGTAGAGGCAATTAATTGTATTGTATCCATTCTAGGAATTAGTAAATTGAAGCATAGAAAAAAGGCATGTTGTAACTTGAGAGACGGGTAAATATGTAGAACCCAAAAGAAAGAGCCCTGCTTTGTTTTTGTGAGAAACTCAGTGAGGCTGTAAGTTTAGTTCATCTTTAGGTATGCTCCTTTTAGCATGTGGGAGGTGCACTAGAATGTGACACAATGTTGGTTCAAAAATGTTCCTGGCAACCCTGATTGCATTCTGTATTCTGTTATCATGGGCCAAGTACCAGAGAGCAGCTTCGAGAAAGTGTTATCATGGGACATTACAGTCTCCCAAGATAACTATCTCCTAAAACTTTCAATGACAGCATTTGATTTCCCTAAGAAAGTCATAGCCAAATCTCTGGAAGTTTGCCTACAGCTTTTACTGGTCTCCAAATTCTAGATTACCTAATTATCAGAGAACATTCAATTTCTTCTGTTTATGAATTTTCTCTCTCCTAAGAATTAATACTATGGAAACAAAGATAATAAGACTCACAATTATAAATCAAAAGGTGAATTTGTCATTTTTAATTGAATTCAGGATGGTGATAATCCATTTGTTAGAGTAGACTTAGGGATTATTGGATTGCAGTCCATCTCTTTTCAGGCAGCCGTCCAACATTAAATATGTAGGATCTTCTAAAAACACTGCATATACAATGACATTGCAGCATTTAAACATTTCACGACTCTGCTCTCCGATTAAATAAGGGATGAACCTGGGAGTTTCCCACAATCATTTAAGAGTCAGTGAGAGTCAATTGTGTCAAGTATGGCAGACCATTTCATCATCTGATTATGTTGTTATTTGATTATTAAAATAGGACATTAGATATTCCATGATTAGTGGATTCCACGATGTGGGAAGCAATTATTATGGACCATATAAATATCAATTTTGTAGTTAAAATATTTAAATTAATCACAACAGTATCGTTCAAGAGCCTGGTTTGGAGCCACCATAGGGAAGTGGATGATGTTACATGAACTCATTGTTTGATTATTTAACTATATAAAATGATTAATATATCATCCATGACACCTGGAATCTTGTGCCACAGATCATCTCATTACATAATTAAAGTATTTAAATTGACAGTCTGTGTTAATACCCAAGATAAGGTAACTATGTGTAAAGATATTTAAACCAAAAATCCTCCATTCCATGAAGAGACCTGTAAAGCTTCCTCTTGTGAATATAATGTGCAATATAATCACATTTTATGATACATTGATTCAAGTGAGGATGATGACATCCTTCATAACTGGAGTCTGGCCATGCTTCCCTCTCAGAAATTGCTACATCACCTATTTATTGTGACAGTTGTTAGCTATTGCTGACTTATTTAATTCTTTAAATTATGTAAAGGACAGACAATGCCATCACCGATTAGGATTAGTGTGCAAATGTCTGTCAGGGACAAGGTTAGGAAAGATGTAGACATGGGCAGAGCATTTTCTGGATGATCTATGCATCTCCCTTAGTAAAAAGGATGCTGGATGATTGAGTCCAAAAGATTGCTCAGGGCCATTCGAGCAGTACAAGGACTTACCAAGGCCGACATGGTGGTCTGGGTGTTGACTACCTGCTGTTCCTCCACATCTTCACATCGGTTGTGATCCACCATCTCCGAGACCTGGCAAAAGGATGACGACCCAGAACACAGAAGAACATCTCTCTCTCAGATATGCTGGTTATTCCCCAGCTGCAACCATCTTTTCAGCTGATAGCAACATCTTGGTTACTACTTCTAAGCCAGGAATGGGCCCATTATCTCAGATCCTGCAGCATCACAACAGAGATTCAGGTGCTGGTGATGATGTCAGGCCAACAGAATTCATCATGCAAGACAGTATGATTATCTGACGATTAACTTATCCCATTTTAAAAATCCTTGATGACAGCATACATTTCCAAATCTGTCAAGACTGCCCAGGATTTGAAGATACAAAAAAAGGTCAATGACTTACATATTTAAAGATGTAATTATGAATTCTTTCATTATATAATCTGTGAATCCTCAAGTTTGGTGCGACCTTGTGACTCAAGTGTGACAGATGATCTAACTATCTGATTATTTCATTATACAAATCAGTCTTTTTCTACTCCAGGAAGAGTGGAGTCTGGATCCACCTTGTTGGTTTTAAATTGTCTCGTTTGTTTTCTTTCTTTCTTTCTTTCTTTCTTTCTTTCTTTCAATCAATGTAGATATCGATTTGTTATCTCTCTAGGGGTGACTTATGAGAAATTATCTCTTTATTCATTCATTTTTTGTTCATATCTTGGATTAACTACTCAATGACCCTTCAGTATTGAGCAATCATTTAGGCTTCATGCATAAAACACCATTCACTGGTTTAAAGTTTATTCATTTAATTATGAAAATCTGTCATTATGTATTCAGTGATCACTGGAGTTTTGAGCCTCCTTAGGGGAGTCCATCGTGCCAGACCATCACATCATCTAATAATACACTTACGTCCTTAACTGTTAAACTAGGAAATTAAATGATAATTCATCACTTAATTAATGAATTTAAAACACAGGTGATGTTATGGACCATAAGTACCATTTGGAGTCAGATTTTGGGAGTTGATGTAACATCATCTCATTTCTTCATCATTTAGCTATATAAAGAGATCTTTACATCAGCGATATGTTTAGGACTTTTGTGCCATTTCGTCAGTGTTAATATAAAATGCCTAGTAATTTATTATCACTTTAATTTATTAAAAGGTTTAAAAAACTCATCATTGTACTTGAATGACATTATGATTCTTTAGTTTTGATGCTTATGTCACTATAGGCATGTTGTAGCTTGAGAGACAGGTAAATATATAGAACCCAAAAAAAGAGTCCTGCTTTGTTTTTGTTAGAAATTCAGTGAGGCTGCAAGGTTAGTTCATCTTTAGGTATGCTACTGTTGGCATGTGGGAGGGGCACTGGAATGTGACAGGTGATGATGTCAGGCCAAAAGAATTTATCAGGCAAGACAGTATGATTATCTGTCAGTTAACTGATGACAATTTAAAAATGTGTGAAGACAGCATACATTTTCATATCTGGCAAGTCTGCCCAGGAATTGATGATACAAAAAAAGTTCAACGACTTAAAATTTAAAGAAGTAATTATTAAATTCTCTTATTATATAATCTGTGATCCCTGAAGTTTGGTGCCAACTTGTGTGACTCAAGTGTGACAGACCATGTAACTATCTGATTATTTCATTATTCAAATCTGTCTTTGTCTACTCCAGGAAGAGTGGAGTCTGGATCCAACTTGTTGGTGTTAAATTGTATCTTGGGAATTCTTTCTTTCTTTCTCTATATATTTATTTATTTAAATCAATGTTGATATCATTTTTTATCTCTCTAGGGGGAATTATGAGAAATTATCTCTTTATTCATTCATATTTATTTCAAATCTATGATTAAGAACTAAATGTCTCTTCAATACTCAGCAATAATTTAGGCTTCACGCATAAAACACCATCCACTTGTTTAAGGTTTATTCATTTAATTATGAAAATCTGTCATTATGTATACAATGATCAGTGGAGTTTTGAGCCTCCTTAGGGGAGACCATTGTGCCAGAACAACACATCATTATTCCAGGAAGAGATCAGTCTGACTACTCCATGTGGGAATTAAGTATGCACCGCCATGGCATCATTCAATCATATTCCATTATATATTAATTATTTAAATCGATGAACATGTTGTTATTCTTGACTGGAGTCGGGCCAATAGTCCATGGGAGTTAATCATGTGGCATTATTTAATTATCTAAGTACTACTTCCTAGACAATCACTGGAGTTTGGTTTCATCTTATGAATGTTAAGTATGGAGGACTAATTAATTATTAACTTATTTGATTGTGTAAGTTATGATGGTGTCATCCGTAATTTGGCTGCTGTGGGATTGACACAGCAGGAGATCGGTACCAGAAGCAGTGCCCAGAGAATGGGCGTCACAGCCTATATGGTGATTACTGATTACATAATAGAAGATTTTTAACAATCGAATGATGACACGATTTTAAAAAACTGTACTGTTTCGCATCATCAGTTTCTGAGAGGTTGCAACAGAACTGACCCATGAAGGACACAGTGATCACCGATTTTAAAAATGGAATAACTGAATAATCTCCTGATGAGGGAATATCATCTAATCAACTCTGTCGGGCTGATAACATGACACACCACCAACAATAAATCACTGTAAATAAACATATTAGAAAGCAGGGTACAGGACTTAATAGAGTACAGTCAATTGAGGAATCCAAAATGACTGAAAGAAACATAAGACACTGCTCAAAATCCTTAATCATCAGCCTAATGCACATCTAAACAACTCTGAGAAACCATGGGATCAAGCTCCTCTAAAGGTACGAGAATGAAGAGGAGTTTATTTTATTTTCAATAAAGGGAAAAGGATTATATTAGAGTCGATTAATTGTATTGTTTCCATTGTAGAAATTAGAAAATTGAAGCATAGAAAACAGGTTTAAAATACTAATCATTGTACTTGAATGGCACAATGATGATTTCGTTTTGGTGCTTATGTCACTACAGGCATGTTGTAGCGTGAGAGACTGGTAAATATGTAGAACTCAAAAGAAAGAGCCCTGCTTTGTTTTTGTGAGAACCTCAGTGTGGCTGTAAGGTTAGTTAATTGGTGGGTATACTCCTTTTAGCATGGGGGAGGGGTACTAGAATGTGACAGAATGTTGGTTCATAAATGTTGCCTGGCAATCCTGCTTGCATTCTGTATCCTGGTAACATGGGCCAAGGACAAGAGAGCAGCTTAGAGAAAGTGTTGTCATGGGATAACTATCTACTAAACCTTTTCAAGACAGCATTTGATTGGGCTAAACAAGTCATAGCCACACCTTGGAAAGTGTGCCTACAGCTTTTCCTGGTTACCAAATTGAAGATTACCTAATCATCAGAGAACGTAGTCTGTGGAGATACTTTACAAAGTCTTCCCTTTATGAATATTCTCTCTCCTAAGAAGTGAAACTATGGAACAAAAGATAATAAGACTCAAAATTATTCATCAAAAGGTGAGATTGCCCTTGTTGACTTCTTTCAGGAAGGTGATAATGCATTTGTTAGAGTAGACTTAGTGATTGTTGGATATCAGTCCATCTCTTTTGAGGCAGCCTTCCAACATTAAATATGTGATATCTTCTAAAAACCCTACATACACAATAACAGTTCAGCATTTAAACATGTTAGTACTCTGCTCTGCGATTAAATAAGGGATGAAACTGTGAGTTTCCCACAATCATGTGGGAGTCAACTGAGAGAAAATTGTGTGGAGTATGGCAGACCATTTCATCCTTGGATTGTGTTGTTATTTGATTATTAAAATAGGACATTAGATAAACCATAATCAGTGGATTGTTGTGACGCGATGTGGGAGGTAATTATTATAGACCATCTTAACGTCAATTATGTAGTTAAAATATTTAAATTAGTCACAACAGCATCGTTCATGAGCCTGGTTTGGAGCCACCTCAGGGAAGTGGATGATGTTACATGAACTCATTATTTGATTATTTAATTATATAAAACAATGATTATACCGTCCATGACACCTGGAATCTGGTGCCACACACCATCTAATTACATAATTAATGTATTTCAGCTGACAATCTGTGTTAATCCCCAAGATAATGTAAATATTTGTATAGTTATGTAAACAACAATCCTCCATTCCATGAAGAGACCTATAAAGCTCCCTCTTGTGGAGTGAATATGCAATGTCATCACATTTCATGATTCATTGACTCAATTGATGATGATGACATCCTTCGTGCCTGGAGTCTGGCTATGCTTCCCTGCCAGTAAAATGCTACATCCCCTATTTATTGTGACAGTTAGCTATTACTGACTTATTTAATTCTTTAAATTATGTAAACGAAAGACAGTGCCATCACCCTTTACGGTTCGGATGAAAATATCTGTCAGGGACAAGGTTAGGAAAGTTGTAGACATGAACAGAGCATTTTCTGAATGATCTATGCATCTCCCAGAGTACGAGGGATACTGGATGATTGAGTCCAGAAGGTTGCAAGGTGCCCTCCGAAAATTACAAGGACTTCACCAAGGCCGGCATCGTGGTCTGATGTTGACTACCTGCTCTTCCTCCACATCTTCACATCGTTTTTGATCTACCATGAGAAGAAGGAGTGGCACTAGGAGATTGGCACCATCACCGAGTCCTGGCAAAAGGATGACAACTCAGAACACAGAAGAACATCGCTCTCTCAGCTATGCTGGTGATATACCTGCTGCAGCCATCTTTTCAGCTGTTATCAAAATTGTGGTTACTACTGCTACACCAGGATTGGGCCCAATATCTCACGTCCTGCTGCACCACAGCAGAGATTCAGGTGCTTGTGATGATGTCAGGCCAACAGAACTCATCAGGCAAGACTGTATGGTTATCTGACGATTAACTGATGTCATTTTAAAAATGCGTGATGACAGCATACAGTTTCTTACCTGGCAAGTCT
Organism: Phodopus roborovskii; assembly: GCF_943737965.1. Classification (NCBI taxonomy): domain Eukaryota; kingdom Metazoa; phylum Chordata; class Mammalia; order Rodentia; family Cricetidae; genus Phodopus; species Phodopus roborovskii. Next base: position 95,373 of record NW_026125803.1, on the reverse strand, counting down.
GCCCAGGAATTGATGATACAAAAAAGGTCAATGGCTTACATATTTAAAGATGTAATTAATCAATTTTTTCATTATAAAATCTGTGATCCCTCAAGTTTGGCGCAATCTTGTGTGACTCAAGTGTGACAGATGATCTAACTATCTGATTATTTCATTATTCAAATCTGTGTTTTTCTACTCCAGGAAGCGTGGAGTCTAGATTCACCTTGGTGTTAAATTATATCTTGTGAATTCTTTCTTTCTTTTCTCTTTCTTTCTTTCTTCCTTTCTTCCTTTCTTTCTTTCTTTTTTTTGCCTTTCTTTATTTAAATCGATGTTGATATCAGTTTTTTATCTCTCTAGGGGGGAATGATGAGAAATTATCTGTTTATTCATTCATTTTTAGTTCAAATCTATGACTAAGAACTCAATGTCTCTTCAGTATTGAACAATCATTTCGGCTTCACACATAAAACACCATCCACTTGTTTAATGTTTATTCATTTAATTATTAAAATCTGTCATTATGTATTCAGTGATCACTGGAGTTTTGAGCCTCCTTAGGGGAGACCGTTGTACCAGACCGTCACATCATCTAATACTGCACTTACTTCTTTAACTGTTAAACTAGGAAATTAAGTAATAATTCATCATTTAATTTACGTATTTAAAATACAGGTAATATTATGGACCATAAGTCCTTTTGGAGTCAGATTTTGGGAGTTGATGATGTAATATCAGTTCATTACTCCATCATTTAGCAATGTAAATAGATCTTTACATCAGCGATAAGTTTAGGACTTTGGTGCCATCTCGTCAGTGTTACTATAAAAAACCCACTAATTAATTATCAATTTATTTTTTTAAATACATCATTATTGCAGGCAGAGATCAGTCTGACTACTCCATGTGGGATTTAAGTATGCACCACCATGTCATTATTCAACCATTTTTTATTTTATATAAATTATTTAAATCGATGAAGATGTTGTTCTCCTTGACTGCAGTAGGGCCATTCCTCCATGGCAGTAAATAATGTGGCATTATTTAATTATCTAAGTACTACTTCCTTGACAATCACTGGAGTTTGGTTCCATCTTATGAAAGTTAAGTATGGAGGACTCTCCAATTATTAACTTATTTGATTGAGTAAGTAATGATGGTGTCATCCGTCATTTGGATTCTGTGGGATTGACACAGCAGGAGATCGGTACCAGAAGCAGTGCCCAGAGAATGGTGGACACTAGCTTATACAGTGATTACTGATTATGTAATAGCAGATTTTTTTATCTATCGAATGATTACACGATTTAAAAAAAAAACTGTACTGTTTTGCATCATTGTTTTCTGAGAGATTGTAACAGAACTGACCCATGAAGGACACGGTGACCAGCGAATTTAAAAATGGAATAACTGACTAATCTCCTGATCAGAGAATCTCATCTAATGAACTCTGTCGGGCTGATAACATGACACACCACCAACAATAAATAACTCTAAATAACCACATTAGAAAGCGGGGTACAATGGTTAATAGAGAACAGTCAATTGAGGAATCCAAAATGACTGAAAGAAATATAAGACACTGCTGAAAATCCTTAATCTTCAGCCTAATGCAAATCTAAACAACCCTGAGAAACCATGGGACCAAGCTCCTCTAAAGGTAAGAGAATGAAGAGGAGTTTATTTCATTTTCAATAAAGAGAAAGGGATTATGGCAGAGGCTATTAATTGTATTGTTTCCTTTGTAGAAATTAAAACATTGAAGCATAGAAAACAGGGTAAATTACAAATTATTGTACTTGAATGCAAAATTGATGCATTCATTTTCATGCTTATGTCACTATAGGCATGTTGTAGCTTGAGAGACTGGTAAATATGTAGAACTCAAAAGAATGAGCCCTGCTTTGTTTTTGTGGAAAGTCAGTGAGGCTGTAAGGTTAGTTCATCGGTGGGTATACTCCTTTTAGCATGAGAGAGGGGAACTAAAATGTGACAGAATTTTGGTTCATAAATGTTGCCTGGCAATCCTGCTTGCTTTCTGTATCCTGGTTTCATGGGCGACGGATCAGAGAGCAACATCGAGAAAGTGTTATCATGGGACTTTACAGTCTCTCAAGATAACTGTCTCCTAAACCTTTTAATGACAGCATTTGATTCGCGTAAACAAGTCATAGCCATACCTCTGGAAGTGTGCCTACAGCTTTTACTGGTTACCAAATTCAAGATTACCTAATTATCGGAGAACATAGTTAGTCTGTGGAGAAACAGTTCAAAGTCTTCTGTTTATGGATGCTTTCTCTCCTTAGAAGTATAACTATGGAACAAAAGATAATAAGTCTCACGATCATTAATCAAAAGTTGTGTTTTCCATTGTTAACTTTCTTCAGGAAGGTGATAATCCATTTGTTAGAGTAGACTTAGGGATTATTGGATTGCAGTCCATCCGTTTGAGGTAGCCGTCCGACATTAAATAAGTGATATCTTCTTAATTCCCTGCATACACAATGACATTTCAGCAATTAAACTTTTTACTACTCAACTCTGCGATTAAATAAGGCATGAACCTACAAGTTTCACACAATCATGTGGGAGTCAAGTAAGAGTCAACTGTGTTGAGTATGGAAGACAATTTCATTCTCTGATTATGTTATTTGATTATTAAAATAGGACATTAGATAATCCCTGATCAGTGGATTGTCGTTCCGCGATGTGGGAGGCAATAATTACAGACCATCTAAATATCATTTATGTAGTTAAAATATTTAAATTTATCACGACAGCATCGTTCATGAGCCTGGTTTGGAGCCACCTTTGGGAAGTGGATAATGTTACATGAACTCATTATTTGATTATTTACTTATATAAAACAATGATTATATCATCTATTACACCTGGAATTTAGTGCCACAGATCATATAATTACATAATTAAAGTATTTAAAATGTCAATTCCTGTTAATACCCAAGAAAATATAATTATTTGTATAATTTTGTAAACCAAAATTCCACCATTCCATGAAGAGACCTGTAAAGCTCCCTCTTGTGGCGTTAATGTGCAATAATCATCACAGTTTATGAGTCATTGTTTCAATTGATGATGACATCCTTCACCACTGGAGTCTGGCCATGCTTCCCTGCCAGTAATATGCTACATCCCCTATTTATTGTGACAGTTAATTATTACTGACTTATTTAATTCTTTAAAATAAGTAAACGACAGACAGTGCCATTACCGATTAGGGTTCGGGTGCAAAAATCTGTCAGGGACAAGGTTAGGAAAGTTGTAGACATGGGCAGAGCATTTTCTGAATGATCTATGCATCTCCCAGAGTAAGAGGGAGGCTGGATGATTGAGTCCAGAAGGTTGCACGGTGCCAACCGAGAAGTACAAGGACTTCACCAAGGCAGGCACGTTGGTCTGGGTGTTGACTACCTGCTCTTCCTCCAAATCTTCACATTGGTTGTGATCTACCATGGAAAGAAGGAGTGGCACTAGGAGGTCGGCACCATCATCGAGAACTGGCAAAAGGATGATGACTCATAACATGGAAGATTATCTCTGTCATTTATGCTGGTGATGCCCCTGGTGCAGCCATCTTTTCAGCTGATATCAACATTGTAGCTACTACTGCTACACCAGGTTTGCGCCTATTGTCTCACGTCCTGCTGCACCACAACAGAGATTCAGGTGCTGGTGATGATGTCAGTCCAAAGAATTCATCAGGCAAGACAGTATGTTTATCTGACCATTAACTGATGGCATTTTAAAAATGCGTGATGACAGCATACATTTTTATATCTGGCAAGTCTGCCCAGGAATTGATGACACAAAAAAAATGTCAACGTCTTATATATTTAAAGATGTAATTATTAAATTCTTTCATTATATAATTTGTGATCCCTGAAGTTTGGTGCCCCCTTGTGTGACTCACGTGTGACGATCTAACTATCTGATTATTTCATTATTCAAATCTGTCTTTTTCTACTCCAGGAAGAGTGGAGTCTGGATCCACCTTGTTGGTGTTAAATTTTATCTTGTGAATTCTTTCTTTCTTCCTTTCTTCCTTCCTTTCTTTCTTTCTTTCTTTTTTTATTTAAATCAATGTTGATATCAATTTCTTATCACTCTAGGGGTATATTATGAGATATTATCTCTTTATTCATTCATTTTTTGTTTAAATCTATGATTAAGAACTCAATGACTCTTCAGTATTGAGTAATCATTTAGGCTTCACGCATAAAACACCATCCACTTGCTAAAGGTTTATTCATTTAATTATGAAAATCTGTCAGTATGTATTCAGTGATCACTGGAGTTTTGAGCCTCCTTATGGGAGACAATTGTGCCACACAATCACATCATCTAAATCTACACTTACTCCTTTAACTGTTAAACTAGGAAATTAAGTAAAGTTGATCATTTAATTTACGTATTTAAAATAGTGGTAATGTTGTGGACCATAAGTCCCTTTTGAAGTCAGATTTTGGGAGTTGATGATGTAATATCGTCTCATTACTTCATCATTTAGCTTTGTAAATAGATTTTTACATCAGCGATAGGATTATGACTTTGGTGCCATCTCGTCAGTGTTAGTATAAAAGGCCCAGTAATTAATTATCAATTTAATTTTTTAAAAACATCATTATTCCATTAAGAGATCAGTCTGACTACTCCATGTGGGATTTAAGTATGCACCACCATCATTTTTCAATCATTTTTCATTATATATTAATTATTTAAATCGATGAAGATGTTCTTCTTCACTGGAATCTGGCCATTCCTCCATGGGAGTTAATCGTGGCTAGGAAGTACTCCTTCCTTGACAATCACTGGAGTTTGGTTCCATCTTATGATAGTTAAGTATGCAGGACTATCCAATTATTAACTTATTTGATTGCATAAGTAATGATGGTGTCATCCATCATTTGGCTGCTGTTCGACTGACACAGTGGGAGATCGGTACCAGAAGCAGTGCCCAGAGAATGAGGGACCCTGCGTTATCCAGTGGTTACTGATTACATAATAGAAGATTTTTTACAATCGAATGATTACACGATATATAAAAAACTGTATTGTTTCGCACCATAAGTTTCTGATAGTTTGCAACAGAATTGACACATGAAGGGCAAAGTCACCACCGAGTTTAAAAATGGAGTAACAGAATAATCTCATGATGAGCTAATCTCATCAGATGAACTCTGTTGGGCTGATAACATGACTCACCACCAATTCTAAAGAACTCTAAATAACCATATTATAAATTGGGATACAGGATTCCACAGAGAATTATCAGTTGTGGAATCAAAAATGACTTAAAGAAACATATTACAGTGCTCAAAATCCTTAGCCATCAGCGATATGCATATCAAAACAACTCTCAGAAACTATTTGATCAAGATGATCTAAAGATTAGAGAATGAATAGAAGTTTATTTCGTTTTCAGTAAACAGAAAATGAGTATGGTAGAGGTGATTAATGGTATTGTTTGCATACTGGAAATGAGAAATTGAACCATAGAAAATATGTTTAAATGCTCATCAGTGTACTTGAATGGCATAATGATGCTTTCGTTTTCATGCTTATATCACTATAGGAATGTTATAGCTTGAGAGACTAGTAACTAGGTATGACTCAAAAAAAGAGCCCTGCTCTTGTTGGACTGTTTGACTATGTACTGTATAAACTGGACATGCAGGACCCACAGAAATGTGACTGCTGATTCAAGATGGACATTACTACCGAGTTCCTGCTTCATGGAAGAGTCTGTCAGACAGTCTGCAGGACACAGAGAAAAGTGACTGACAACCTGCCAATACAAGAAGACAGTTTAAAGTTCCGTGCTTTGCTGAAGAGTCTGCTAGACACACTATGGTCTATGGGTTAAAGATGAAATATTACAAAAGAACTTCAGGTGACCAGGCAGTGATTTGTCTCTGTCATTTCTAGAGTTTATATATTAACCATTTGTGGTCTTTGATGGAGTTAGGTTTAAAGATAAGTTACATATAGGACTTTAGATTCACAAATATAGGATAGATGATAGAATAGTTTCTTTTAGTCTTGCTAAATGTTAATGGACTAAATATTGTTAACTGTGATTCTTACTTGATAACTGTTGTGTTATATATTTTGCTATGTTAAGGTTAAAACCCTTCTTTTTATTTTAGACAGAAAAGAGGAGATGATGGGAGATGTCATTCTGTATATGTTTCTCAAACTGTTTAATGAATAAGACACTGTTGGCCAATAGTAAAGCAAGATAGGCGGGACTAGAAGACAAGGAGGAAAGAGAAATTAGTGTGGAGAGTCAAGATGGAGAGTCTGGAGAAAGCAGTATGCCAGCCAGCTCCCCTGTAAGAGAAATACATAGATCATCAGACATGGGTTAATACTTAAGACAGAGCTAGCCGATAAGAAACAAGTACCTGGCCTACAGAATTATATCTAATACAGAGTCTCAGTGTGTTAATTGGGGCTTGCGAGGCGGTGGGACAAAGCAAGGTGGCGGGCAGAAAAAGCGTACTCCTTACACTTGCTCTACACACCATGGCCTATAGGTTGAAGATGGAAGATTACAGAAGAATGCCAGATCGGACCAGGTGAGTTGTCCATTTCAATTTGTAGAGTTTATTATTCTTGTGTGTTCTTTGATGGAGTTGAAGACTGATAGCTAAGGTTATAGTTTTCCTTAGTTGGGATTAAAGTTACATATAGGACTTTAGACTCACAAAGATTGTATAGATCATAGAATATTTTCTTTAAATCTTACTAAATGTTAATGAACTGAAAAACAACTTCTATATGTGATTCCTGTTATAAACCTAAGTTTTATTACAAGAATAGATCTAAAACAAAAATGGTTTAAATGTTTTTGGGGCCTAATGCTAACAGCCCTAAGCTCAAAATATATTTGTGAACTCTGGTCATTACATTCAGATGATCAGAAAATCAGATGTCCTTTATTGTAGATGATACACTGTTTTTTTTTTTTTGGGCCAAAGGTGTTAAAAACTGAAACCAGTTAAAAGTTTACGATTATTAACACTAGAAATTAACATAAATTCAACAGTCACCCAGGTCATAATGTGTTTAAATATATAAAGGTCAGTTTATATTTGATACCACAAAAATACATTACAGGATATGTTTTAAAAACAGATTTAAATGTTTAAATTTATAAGGTTACAAGTTATTTGTGCTTTTGTTATATTTTCAATGTTTGTACTTAAATCAAAGGGCTAAAATTTGACATCATAGCCATAAGCTCTATATACTAACCAAAAGTTGAGGTGCTCATTTTTTATGATACAAAAGGCAATGTGTCCTTGTTTTTTGCTACATTTGGTAAGTATAAGCTATTTAGATAAATTGAGTCACAAAGATGTTTCATGTTTCCTTAAAAGGAGTTTGATATTGAAAGCAGTATTTTTAAAGCTAAACCTGACAACACAAAGTTCATGTTTTATAAAAGCTGTTTTTAACTTATTATAAAATGTTAAGAAACACAAGTTATTAGCCATCCTTATAAATTAACTGTTGGGTATAATCAAACTAAGTATTAATGATTAATAACTGGGATAAACCTCACTCTGTCTCCCATACATGTTCTAAAAGTTTAAGCTTAAACAAGGAAATGATACAAAGTTGTCTATTTAGATATACCTAGACAGACTTCTAATACTACAGGGATCTGTATAGAATAAGGCTTCCAAATGTTAACTAAAAAGCTGTAATAATATCAGACAAAAAATCACAGATCCTTTCAATGACTCTAAGCCTCTAAAGAAAATTATGGGACAGCATAGATTGTTATGAAACTGACCAGGGTGCAAGATGCACAAATACAATGTCTGCTGCCAGGTAGGACCCAGCTTAGTCTTTGTAGAGGCTGCAGGGTACTGAAAATGTTTTTGCACCTTTGCCTAGACAAGATAAGGTCAGAGATTTCCATGTCCCTCTTCCACAGAGAAAAGACAAACAAAGAAAAAAAAACTCTCACATTATGTCCTTGGTGAAGAATTTCTGCCCTTAATTCCATAGATAATTTTTTATGTCTAGGAGTATATCGACTGGTCCCTGTCATTCAATTAAATATATCCTTCTCAGGTCTGACAGTATTGATGGCTGGGCTAACCATAACTGAGGGCTTGGCAGTGTTAGGCAGCCTTAATTTGGCTCCTAAATAAGGATCTAAAAATAGAAAGATATAAAAGTCATTTTTGAACATTTATTTATTAATTATGCATACAGTGTTCTGCCTGCATATATGTCTCAAAGGCATAAGGACATTCATGCTCTATTACAAATACCCAACATCTACTTTTTCTACAATATGGATTTCTATTTTTTCTAAAATATGGATTTCAGCATAGATTGGTAATGGTAATATATCTAAAACTTTTATGTCCTTTTATATAACACAGTTTATATTGGCTTCAGAGGATCAAATGTCATAAAGCTTGGATCCACTTCTTATAGGTTGAAAGGACTGCAGATTGTAAGGAGTAAGGTTTTTCCTCCTGCAGCCGGTCTTGTCCCGACTATATGCCTGCCCCAATTAACACACCAATTCTTTGCATTAGATACAATTCTGTTGGCCAGGTACTTGTTTCTTATTGGCTAGCTCCATCTTATTAACCCATTTCTATGTATTTCTACATGGTCTCCTTACCGGGGAGTGGGTCAGGCTTCTGGTCTCCCGGTCTCTCCATCTTGACTCCTCCTTACTGCTTCCTCTTTCCTCCTTGCCTCCTAGTCCCTCCTTTCTTCCTTTTCTATTGGCAAACAGTGCTTTATTCATTAACCAGTATGAGAAATATATACAGAATGACATCTCCCAACATCTCTGTTCTGTCTAAATTAAAAGGAGGGTTTTAACCTTAACATAGCAAAATATATAACACAACAGTTATGAAATAAGAATCACAGTTAACACTATTTAGTCCATTAACATTTAGCAAGTTTAAGAAACTATTCTATCATCTATCCTATATTTGCGAGTCAAAAGTCCTATATGCAATTTATCTTTACTCCTAACTAAGAAAAACTATAACCATAACTATCTGCCTTCAACTCCTTCAAAGACCACAGAAGGATAGTAGATAAACTCTAGAAATGACAGAGACAACTCACTGCCTGGTCACCCAAAGTTCTTTTGTAATCTTCCTTCTTCAGCTCATAGGCCACAGTATGTCTGGCAGACTTTTCTGCAAAGCAGGAAACTTTAAACTGTCTTCTTGTATTGGCAGTTTGTCAGTCACTTTTCTTTGTGTTCAGCATAATGTCTGGTAGGCACTTCCATGAAGAAGGAACTCTGCAGCAATGTCCATTTTGCATCAGCAGTCACATTTCTGTGGGTCCTGCATATCCAGTTTATACAGCATAAAGTCAAAAAGTCCAACAAGAGCAGTATCTTGTCGAAATGGCTAGTCTCACCATACTGGAAGCAAACTCCATACATGTTTCTTTGATGTCCATCTTCCTTTCTGACATAGGCGGTGTTTTCAGGAGCATTCATGTCTCACTGTCACGAAAATCCCTAAACCATTTTAAATGTCCTATTCTGTAGGTCTTTGAAAGGTTTGAAAAATACCTATTCATCTCAAATACATCTCCACATATCTAGAAAACATAACTCACCTAGCTGTAAGTTTTGACTATTATAGGTAACTATCTAAAATTTGTATTGAATTATACATTACATTTTTAACTGAGCTATATAAACACAGTACCTAAACAAGAGGAGAAATATACATGTCACAAAATTGACCTTAAAATGTATCAATAAATGAAAATCCATTCCAAAACAAAGTATTTATATGCATACAATTATACCCTTTTTACCTTTAAAAACATATTGGTTGTGCTCATTAATCATTTATAACCAACCATATTTAAATGAAAACAAACATTTATAAAAAATATTTGAGAATTGGTGCGTCGTTTTTTTTCCAAACTACTTCCTGCTGATAGGGGGCACTGTTATGGGGATCCTAAGAAGATACAGAAATCCTGGCTCTAGTCTGCAAGGCTGCCTTGGTCAAGCTGTTTTGAATGTTGGATCACCAGGAATTCTGTTTCAGGGGGTCTGGCTTAATCAAACCACATTAGTCTGGAAGGAATCCACAGCTGTTTATTTTCTGTCGAAACAAAAATAGAAATCCTTTTCCCCAGTAATTTGTCCATAGACTTAAATTTTGGAGTCAAATCATTTTTAAAATATATAAATTGAATTAATTCAGCAGCACTTGTTTTAACAGCTGTTTCCTCAGCAGTCAAACAATAGAAAGACAATATAATACCATACAGTAACCAGGATCTCTCTGAGATTTTCATCTTTAATTGGCTTTATTATTACTCCATTTCTTTTACTTTTTATTTTTTATTTTTTGAGATAGGGTTTCATTGTGTAACTTTTATCTGTCCTGGAATTCACTCTGCATACCAGGTTTAATTTGCTAATCACAGAGATCTACTTGCCTCTGTCTCTGGAGTGCTCGGATTAAAGGTGTGTGCCACCACACCCAGATGTTCTCTGTCTTTTTAAAACCATTTTATTTTATTTTTCCCATGTCTACATATATTTTAAAACACACTGTAAACCTTTGGAGGTTTTTCTTAATATGAATCTGTCTTTACTGTAAATCTTTATCTTTTTCTGGCCATGAGTCTTTTATCTGGTAAACAACAACATTGCTAAAATGAAAGTCTTTGTTGTTTCTGCCACGGTTATCAAAGATGGCGGTGTCTATTTTACTGCCTGCACTGAGAACTGTGTTCACTGCCTTGGTCTCCATGCTGCCGGCTTGGAGATGTGGTCACTGTCATTGCAAGCTGTTGTACACACCAATAAATTATTTGCAGTGCTTCTTCAAAGCCATGCAGTTTTTTGCCTCTTGTGCTGAGTCACAAATCCTCCCTTAAAGAGACACACAAATATCTGCTTGTCTCTTGCAAAGCACAGTCCAGCCAAGAAAAATGCTGCTACCAAGAAACCATGTTTGTCTTTGTTCTTTTGTTTCTAAAACCCTATTTTAAACTTTTGTTAAATTTTAAGTGGAAGTTCTTATTAGCCACTTGGGCGCCATTTGTAAGGAGTAAGATCTTGTCCCGCCTACACACCAGCCTCAATTATCACACCAAGACTCTGAATTAGATACAATTCTCTTGCCAGTTACTTGTTTCTTATCGGCTAGCTATGTCTTAATTATTAACCCATTTCTATGTGTTTCCACGTGGTCTCCTTACCAGGAAGTAGGGCAGGCTTCTGGTCTCCCAGGTCTCTCCGTCTTGACTCCTCCTTACTACTTCCTCTTTCCTGCTTTTCGGCAGTCCTTTTGACGAGTAAAAAGTGGATCCTAGCTTTACAACATTTGATGCTCTGAAACCTATATAAACTGTGTTGTATAAAATGACATAAATGTTTTAGATATATTATCATCACCAATCTGTACTTAAATCTGTATTGTAGAAAAAATAGATATTAGGTATCTGTAAAACAGCAGGAATGTACTTATGCCTTTGAGTCCTAGCAAAAACGACAGATTTGGGTTAGAAGCTTGTATATTTTTCTTCTGTCAAGAGAGATCCATGTATAGATTGGTCAGAAGTACCTTAGTCCTGATGAAATGTCCTTCACATTTACACATAGATGACAACCAAAATAAATATAAAATCTTGAGCTTGTGACTAAATAGCTGGGAGACACTTCTGGATAGCTTTCAGAACTTAATTAAAAGTTAAGCTCTGAATTTTTACATTGTAAATTATTGTTATATCTTTAAGACTTATATGTCTTGAGCTAGAGATATGGCTCAGAGATTAAGAGTACTGGCTGCTCTTCTAGAAGTCCTGAGTTCAATTCCCAACAATTACATTGTGGCTCAAAAACATCTATAATGAGATCTGATACCCTCTTTGGACCTGCAGATATATGCAGGCAGAACACTGTATGCATAATTAACAAATAATTGTTCTAAAATGAGTTTTATGTTTTTATATATTTAGATCCTTATTTAGGAGCCATATTAAGGCCAACTAATACTGTCAATCTCACAAAGTTTTGTTTAGCCAAGCCATCAGTCGTATCAGAGATTTGAGAAGGATAAATTTTATGTAACTATTGAATGTATTAAATAAAACGACAGGGACCATACCTTATATTCCTACCATAATCAATTGTCTATGGCATTGAGGGGAGAAGTTTTTCACCAATTACATAATGTGAGAGATTTTTTTTGTTTGTTTATTTTTTGTTTCTTGTTTGTTGTTTTTCTCTGTGTAACTAGGACTTGGAAAAGTCTGACCTTATATTGTCTAGGCAAATGTGGCACAGACAATTTTCCAGTACCCTACAACACAGTCTGAGCTAGGTCCTATCTAGCATCAGGCATTGTGTGTGAGCATCTTGCTCACCGGTCCATGTCATCACAATTCATGCTGCCCCACAATGTTCTTTAGAGACCTTGAGTCATTGTTAGGTTCTGTGATCTTTGTTTGATGTTATTACAGCTTTTTAGTTAACATTTAAATGCCTTATTCTACAGATCTCTGTAGTATTAGAAGTCTTTCTAGGTAGATCTTAATAGATGACTTGGTTGTAAGTTACTTGCTTTAAGCTTACACTTTTAGAACATGTATGGGAGACATAGTGAAGTTTATTCCTGTTATTAGTCATTAATACTTAGTTTGAATATAACCAACAGTTAATCAATAAGGATTGCTGGTAACTTGTGTTTTTTAACCTTTTATAATAGGTTACCAGCTTTTATAAAACTAGAACTTTGCATTGTCACGTTTAGCTTTAAAAATACTCATTATAATTTGAAACTTCTTTAAGGAACCATAAAACAGCTATGTGACTCAGTTTATCTAAATAACTTACGCTTACAAAATTTAGCAAAAACAAGGACGGATTGCCTTCTGTGTCATAAAAAAATGAGCATCATCTCCACTTTTGGTTAGTACATACAGTGTATGGCTGTGATCTTAAATTTCAGCCCTTTGATTTAAGTAATACATTAACAATGTAAAAAACGCACAAATATGATGTAACCTTCTGAATTTAAATATTTATAAACGGTTTTACACAACAATTAACCTTCCTGTACTTTCTTTCTGTGATGTCTAATTTAAGCACACGTTATGCCTTTAAACCTATTGTCACCTTGGTGCATGTTAATTTATGTTAATTTCCAGTGTTAATAATTGTAACTTTTTAAGTAATTACAATTTTTAACAGCTTTAGACATAGAACAGTATTAATGTCATCTACATTAAAAAGACATCTGATTTTGTGACAATCTGAATTTAATGACCAGCACTCAGAGGTAAATTTTGAGCTGAGGGCTATTAGCATTAGACAGCAAAAACATTTAAACCATTTTTGTTTTAGCTATATTCTTGTAATAAAACAGGACTCCCACATGATTGTGGGAAACTCACAGTTTCATCCCTTATTTAATCGCAGAGCAGAGTACTAAAATGTTTAAATGCTGAACTGTTATTGTGTATGTAGGGTTTTTAGAAGATATCACATATTTAATGTTGGAAGGCTGCCTCAAAAGAGATGGACTGATATCCAACAATCACTAAGTCTACTCTAACAAATGCATTATCACCTTCCTGAAAGAAGTCAACAAGGGCAATCTCACCTTTTGATGAATAATTTTGAGTCTTATTATCTTTTGTTCCATAGTTTCACTTCTTAGGAGAGAGAATATTCATAAAGGGAAGACTTTGTAAAGTATCTCCACAGACTACGTTCTCTGATGATTAGGTAATCTTCAATTTGGTAACCAGGAAAAGCTGTAGGCACACTTTCCAAGGTGTGGCTATGACTTGTTTAGCCCAATCAAATGCTGTCTTGAAAAGGTTTAGTAGATAGTTATCCCATGACAACACTTTCTCTAAGCTGCTCTCTTGTCCTTGGCCCATGTTACCAGGATACAGAATGCAAGCAGGATTGCCAGGCAACATTTATGAACCAACATTCTGTCACATTCTAGTACCCCTCCCCCATGCTAAAAGGAGTATACCCACCGATTAACTAACCTTACAGCCACACTGAGGTTCTCACAAAAACAAAGCAGGGCTCTTTCTTTTGAGTTCTACATATTTACCAGTCTCTCACGCTACAACATGCCTGTAGTGACATAAGCACCAAAACGAAATCATCATTGTGCCATTCAAGTACAATGATTAGTATTTTAAACCTGTTTTCTATGCTTCAATTTTCTAATTTCTACAATGGAAACAATACAATTAATCGACTCTAATATAATCCTTTTCCCTTTATTGAAAATAAAATAAACTCCTCTTCATTCTCGTACCTTTAGAGGAGCTTGATCCCATGGTTTCTCAGAGTTGTTTAGATGTGCATTAGGCTGATGATTAAGGATTTTGAGCAGTGTCTTATGTTTCTTTCAGTCATTTTGGATTCCTCAATTGACTGTACTCTATTAAGTCCTGTACCCTGCTTTCTAATATGTTTATTTACAGTGATTTATTGTTGGTGGTGTGTCATGTTATCAGCCCGACAGAGTTGATTAGATGATATTCCCTCATCAGGAGATTATTCAGTTATTCCATTTTTAAAATCGGTGATCACTGTGTCCTTCATGGGTCAGTTCTGTTGCAACCTCTCAGAAACTGATGATGCGAAACAGTACAGTTTTTTAAAATCGTGTCATCATTCGATTGTTAAAAATCTTCTATTATGTAATCAGTAATCACCATATAGGCTGTGACGCCCATTCTCTGGGCACTGCTTCTGGTACCGATCTCCTGCTGTGTCAATCCCACAGCAGCCAAATTACGGATGACACCATCATAACTTACACAATCAAATAAGTTAATAATTAATTAGTCCTCCATACTTAACATTCATAAGATGAAACCAAACTCCAGTGATTGTCTAGGAAGTAGTACTTAGATAATTAAATAATGCCACATGATTAACTCCCATGGACTATTGGCCCGACTCCAGTCAAGAATAACAACATGTTCATCGATTTAAATAATTAATATATAATGGAATATGATTGAATGATGCCATGGCGGTGCATACTTAATTCCCACATGGAGTAGTCAGACTGATCTCTTCCTGGAATAATGATGTGTTGTTCTGGCACAATGGTCTCCCCTAAGGAGGCTCAAAACTCCACTGATCATTGTATACATAATGACAGATTTTCATAATTAAATGAATAAACCTTAAACAAGTGGATGGTGTTTTATGCGTGAAGCCTAAATTATTGCTGAGTATTGAAGAGACATTTAGTTCTTAATCATAGATTTGAAATAAATATGAATGAATAAAGAGATAATTTCTCATAATTCCCCCTAGAGAGATAAAAAATGATATCAACATTGATTTAAATAAATAAATATATAGAGAAAGAAAGAAAGAATTCCCAAGATACAATTTAACACCAACAAGTTGGATCCAGACTCCACTCTTCCTGGAGTAGACAAAGACAGATTTGAATAATGAAATAATCAGATAGTTACATGGTCTGTCACACTTGAGTCACACAAGTTGGCACCAAACTTCAGGGATCACAGATTATATAATAAGAGAATTTAATAATTACTTCTTTAAATTTTAAGTCGTTGAACTTTTTTTGTATCATCAATTCCTGGGCAGACTTGCCAGATATGAAAATGTATGCTGTCTTCACACATTTTTAAATTGTCATCAGTTAACTGACAGATAATCATACTGTCTTGCCTGATAAATTCTTTTGGCCTGACATCATCACCTGTCACATTCCAGTGCCCCTCCCACATGCCAACAGTAGCATACCTAAAGATGAACTAACCTTGCAGCCTCACTGAATTTCTAACAAAAACAAAGCAGGACTCTTTTTTTTGGGGTTCTATATATTTACCTGTCTCTCAAGCTACAACATGCCTATAGTGACATAAGCATCAAAACTAAAGAATCATAATGTCATTCAAGTACAATGATGAGTTTTTTAAACCTTTTAATAAATTAAAGTGATAATAAATTACTAGGCATTTTATATTAACACTGACGAAATGGCACAAAAGTCCTAAACATATCGCTGATGTAAAGATCTCTTTATATAGCTAAATGATGAAGAAATGAGATGATGTTACATCAACTCCCAAAATCTGACTCCAAATGGTACTTATGGTCCATAACATCACCTGTGTTTTAAATTCATTAATTAAGTGATGAATTATCATTTAATTTCCTAGTTTAACAGTTAAGGACGTAAGTGTATTATTAGATGATGTGATGGTCTGGCACGATGGACTCCCCTAAGGAGGCTCAAAACTCCAGTGATCACTGAATACATAATGACAGATTTTCATAATTAAATGAATAAACTTTAAACCAGTGAATGGTGTTTTATGCATGAAGCCTAAATGATTGCTCAATACTGAAGGGTCATTGAGTAGTTAATCCAAGATATGAACAAAAAATGAATGAATAAAGAGATAATTTCTCATAAGTCACCCCTAGAGAGATAACAAATCGATATCTACATTGATTGAAAGAAAGAAAGAAAGAAAGAAAGAAAGAAAGAAAACAAACGAGACAATTTAAAACCAACAAGGTGGATCCAGACTCCACTCTTCCTGGAGTAGAAAAAGACTGATTTGTATAATGAAATAATCAGATAGTTAGATCATCTGTCACACTTGAGTCACAAGGTCGCACCAAACTTGAGGATTCACAGATTATATAATGAAAGAATTCATAATTACATCTTTAAATATGTAAGTCATTGACCTTTTTTTGTATCTTCAAATCCTGGGCAGTCTTGACAGATTTGGAAATGTATGCTGTCATCAAGGATTTTTAAAATGGGATAAGTTAATCGTCAGATAATCATACTGTCTTGCATGATGAATTCTGTTGGCCTGACATCATCACCAGCACCTGAATCTCTGTTGTGATGCTGCAGGATCTGAGATAATGGGCCCATTCCTGGCTTAGAAGTAGTAACCAAGATGTTGCTATCAGCTGAAAAGATGGTTGCAGCTGGGGAATAACCAGCATATCTGAGAGAGAGATGTTCTTCTGTGTTCTGGGTCGTCATCCTTTTGCCAGGTCTCGGAGATGGTGGATCACAACCGATGTGAAGATGTGGAGGAACAGCAGGTAGTCAACACCCAGACCACCATGTCGGCCTTGGTAAGTCCTTGTACTGCTCGAATGGCCCTGAGCAATCTTTTGGACTCAATCATCCAGCATCCTTTTTACTAAGGGAGATGCATAGATCATCCAGAAAATGCTCTGCCCATGTCTACATCTTTCCTAACCTTGTCCCTGACAGACATTTGCACACTAATCCTAATCGGTGATGGCATTGTCTGTCCTTTACATAATTTAAAGAATTAAATAAGTCAGCAATAGCTAACAACTGTCACAATAAATAGGTGATGTAGCAATTTCTGAGAGGGAAGCATGGCCAGACTCCAGTTATGAAGGATGTCATCATCCTCACTTGAATCAATGTATCATAAAATGTGATTATATTGCACATTATATTCACAAGAGGAAGCTTTACAGGTCTCTTCATGGAATGGAGGATTTTTGGTTTAAATATCTTTACACATAGTTACCTTATCTTGGGTATTAACACAGACTGTCAATTTAAATACTTTAATTATGTAATGAGATGATCTGTGGCACAAGATTCCAGGTGTCATGGATGATATATTAATCATTTTATATAGTTAAATAATCAAACAATGAGTTCATGTAACATCATCCACTTCCCTATGGTGGCTCCAAACCAGGCTCTTGAACGATACTGTTGTGATTAATTTAAATATTTTAACTACAAAATTGATATTTATATGGTCCATAATAATTGCTTCCCACATCGTGGAATCCACTAATCATGGAATATCTAATGTCCTATTTTAATAATCAAATAACAACATAATCAGATGATGAAATGGTCTGCCATACTTGACACAATTGACTCTCACTGACTCTTAAATGATTGTGGGAAACTCCCAGGTTCATCCCTTATTTAATCGGAGAGCAGAGTCGTGAAATGTTTAAATGCTGCAATGTCATTGTATATGCAGTGTTTTTAGAAGATCCTACATATTTAATGTTGGACGGCTGCCTGAAAAGAGATGGACTGCAATCCAATAATCCCTAAGTCTACTCTAACAAATGGATTATCACCATCCTGAATTCAATTAAAAATGACAAATTCACCTTTTGATTTATAATTGTGAGTCTTATTATCTTTGTTTCCATAGTATTAATTCTTAGGAGAGAGAAAATTCATAAACAGAAGAAATTGAATGTTCTCTGATAATTAGGTAATCTAGAATTTGGAGACCAGTAAAAGCTGTAGGCAAACTTCCAGAGATTTGGCTATGACTTTCTTAGGGAAATCAAATGCTGTCATTGAAAGTTTTAGGAGATAGTTATCTTGGGAGACTGTAATGTCCCATGATAACACTTTCTCGAAGCTGCTCTCTGGTACTTGGCCCATGATAACAGAATACAGAATGCAATCAGGGTTGCCAGGAACATTTTTGAACCAACATTGTGTCACATTCTAGTGCACCTCCCACATGCTAAAAGGAGCATACCTAAAGATGAACTAAACTTACAGCCTCACTGAGTTTCTCACAAAAACAAAGCAGGGCTCTTTCTTTTGGGTTCTACATATTTACCCGTCTCTCAAGTTACAACATGCCTTTTTTCTATGCTTCAATTTACTAATTCCTAGAATGGATACAATACAATTAATTGCCTCTACCACAAACCTTTCCTCTTTTTTGAAAACAAAATAATCCCTCTTCATTCTCTGCCCTGTAGAGGAGCTTGATCCCATGGTTTGTAGGCATTGTTTAGATTTGAATTGGTACTGAACAGCCAGGGCCAGGGCCAGGGCCAGGGGCCAGGGCCAGGGGCCAGGGGCAAGGTTCTAGGGCCAGGGACCAGGGGCCAGGGGCCAGGGGCCAGGGGCAGGGGCAGGGCCAGGGCCAGGGGCCAGGGCCAGGGGCCAGGGGCCAGGTTCTAGGGCCAGGGCCAGGGGCCAGGGGCCAGGGGCCAGGGGCCAGGGGCCAGGGGCCAGGGGCAGGGCCAGGGCCAGGGCCAGGGCCAGGGCCAGGGCCAGGGCCAGGGCGCAAGATGATCAAATAAAATGTCTGCTGCCATGCAGGACCCAGCTTAATCTTTGTAGATGCTGAAAAATTATTTGCACCAGCTTTGTCTATACAAAAGAAGGTCAGTCTTTTCCATGTCTCTCTTCTACAGAGAAAAGACAAACAAACAAACAAAAAGCCTCTCACATTATGTATTTGGTGAAGAACTTCTGCCCTGAATCCTGTACACAATTGGTTATGGATTGAACAGTTAATTAACTATATCCTTCTCACATCTGATAGTTTTGATGGCTGTGCTAACCATAACTTTGTCAGCTTGGAAGTATTAGGCAGCATTAATATGGCTCCTAAATAAGGATTTAAAATCATACAAGTCATTTTTGAACATTTATTTATTAATTATGCATACAGTGTTCTGCCTTCATGTGTCTGCAGGCGAGAAGAGGTAGTCAGATCTCATTACTGATGTTTGTGAGCCACAATGTAGTTGCTGGGGATTGAACTCAGGACTTCTAGAAGAGCAGCCAGTACTCTTAACCAATGAGCCATCTCTCTATCCCAAGACATATAAAATTAATTTATGATATAAAAATCCATAGCTTAACTTTTAATCAAGTTTGGATAAGCTAGTCTTGCAGGGACTCCCAGCTGTTTAATCACAAACTCAATGTTTTATGATTTATGTTGGGTGTCATCAAAGTGTAAATATGAAGGATATTTCATTAGGCCTAGTGCACCACTGACCAATCTATACATGGATCTCTCTTGACAGAAGAAAAATGTACAAATTTGTAACCCAAATCTGTAGTTTTTGCTAGGACTCAAAGGCATAAGTACATTCCTGCTGTTTATAGATACCCAACATCTTCTTTTTCTACAATATAGATTTCAGTACAGAGTAGTGATGATAATATCTCTCACACTTATGTTCCAAATTTAACCATGTCTCAGTAGATTTGAGCTTCTTGCAGATGAGCATCAGTTACTGACTACATTCTGCTCCTAAATACTGTTCTAGACTTACTGTGAACCAGCACAGCCAATGTGAATCTTCAACAGGGTCTATAAACTAATTCTTCTGATAAATGTGCAATTTGCTGAAGCACCCCTCCTTTTTCTACTTTTTTGGTATTGGTTTTATATAGCATTTTAGCCATCTCATGCCCAAGAAAACACTGCAAAGGAAAGCAGGAAGTAGTACAGGAAAAGATTACATTTAATCTTTTCCCTGGTTGAGATGCTATATCAAAAGTAAACAAAAGTAATCTCCTATACATAGGAGGCTATGTGAGTAACCTGTACCCCCAAAAACACCAGAAGTCTTTTACCTATTGGAGGCCCAAAAATTGGGCCTCTAATGTTTGTTGCAAAGAGGAAATGTGATGGAAAAATTAATAACTAAAAGTTATAAAATTAGGGCTTATTGCAAGAAGGAAAAAATAATGAGAAGAAGAATTTCTGCCAATACATAAATCCCTGACTACAGAGTACAGAACCCACATCCTGTTCTCAGGAGAAGAAGTAAAAACAAAGAAAAAACACCAACCTTTCAGGTGTGCTTATCAATCTTGCCTAAACAAATGCTGGATAATATTAACTTAGTTCCATGATGACCTTGTAAATAAATTTGTACTCTATGAACTGCCTGTATCTTGGAAACCTTGTGAACTGAGATTAGTGGTCTCAAGTTTCCCTTTCTGTTTACCCTGTTATAAACCCCTCACAATTTTAAGCCACTACCTTACTTTTCTTACATAGTGAGGTCCCAGCTGGTTTGATTTTTAATAGTAAAAACCATCTGCTTTTGCAGCCAGGAGTCACTTCCTTGGAAGTTGAGTAAACCAGTAGGCATAATAGTAACAAGCTGCTCAAGGAGGCTTTGTAGGCTATAGAACTCCAGGTGACAGCTATTTGAAAATCAAAACATTGTTGTTTGAGCGACATGCTGTACTACTTCCTGCTTACTTTTGCAGTGTTTTCTTAGCTGCAAGTAGGCTAAAATGCTAGACAATACCAACAAAAGAAAGTGGGATTCAGGAAATGGACCATTTATCAGAGGCATCAGTTTGTAGACACTGTTGAAGATTCACTTTGGCTGGGCTGGTTCACAGTAAGTAGTGAGAGCACTATAGAGGAGCAGGCTGTAGTCAGCAACTGATATTCATCTGCCAGAAGCACAAATCGTCTGAGACATGTTTAAACTGGGGACAAAGGTTAAAATGTATATATTTAATTGGAACTCTTTGTTCCTTACCTTTGGTGATCAAAAAAGACAGCAAGACCAGGGAGAAAATTCCATCCTCAGGATAGCTGTATTAATCTGCAGTCCTTTTGACCTGTAAGAAATGGATCCAAGCTTTATGACATTTGTTCCTCTGAAGCCTATATGAACTGTGTTATATAAAAGGACATAAAAGTTTTAGATATATTATCATCACCAATCTGTGCTGAAAACCAAATTGTACAAAAAGTAGGTTTTGGGTATCTATAAAACAGCAGGAATGAACTTATGCCTTTGAGTCCTAGCAAAATTTACAGATTTGGGTTAGAAGCTTTTTCTTCTGTCAAGAGCGATCCATGTATAGATTGGTCAGTGGTGCCTTAGGCCTAATGAAACATCCTTCATGTTTACACTTCGATTACACCCACTATAAATCATAAAACTTTGAGTTTGTGACTAAACAGCTGGGAGGCCCTGCTCTATTAGCTTATCAAAACTTGATTAAAAGTTAAGCTCTGAATTTTTATATTGTAAATTAATTTTTTACATCTTTAAGAAATATATATCTTGGGCTAGAGCGATGTGGCAGAGGTTAAGATTACTGGCTGCTCTTCTAGAAGTCCTGAGTTCAATCCCCAGCCACTACATTGTGGTCACAAACATTTATAATGTGATGTTCTATCCTCTTTGTGTGTGCAGACATGTACACAGCCAGAATAATGTGTGCATAATTAATAAATAAATGTTCAAAAAAGACATATATATATATATATATATATATATATATATATATATATTATATTTAAATTCTTATTTAGGAGCCACATCAAGGATGCCTTTATTGCCAAGCTCACAAAGTTTTGGTTAGCCAAGCCATCAATAGAATTAGAGATCTGAGAAGGATAAACTATATGTTACTTTTGAATCTATTAAAAAAACCACAGGGACCATTCCTTATATTCTTAGCCATATCCAATTTTCTATGGCATTGAGGGGAGAAAGATTTCACCAAGTACATAATGTGAGAGGTGCCCCCCCCCCCGTGGAACCTGGAATTGGAAAAGTCTGAACTTATTTTGTCTAGGCAAAGGTGCAGAAAATTTTCCAGTACCCTGCAGCCTCTACACAGTCCGAGCTGCATCCTATTATCCTGTAGGCATTGTGTTTCAGCATCTTGCTCCCTGGTCAGTGTCATCACAATCCATGCTGCCCCACAATGTTCATTAGAGACCTTTGATCATTGTTAGGTTCTGTGATTCTTTGTCTGAAATTATTACAGCTTTTTAGTTAGTATTTAAAAGCCTTATTCTACAGATCTCTGTAGTATTAGAAGTCTTTCCAGGTAGATATTAATGGACAACTTGGTTTTCAGGTACTCGATATAAACTTAAACTTTTAGAATATGTATAGGAGACAGAGTGAGGTTTATTCCTGTTATTAATCACTAATACTTAGTTTGACTATATCCAACAGTTAATCTATAAGGATGGCTGGTAACTTGTGTTTCTTAACATTTTATACTAGTTACTAGATTTTATAAAAGTAGAACTTCGCATTGTCAGTTTTAGCTTTAAAAATACTGATTTTAATTTGAAACTCCTTTTAGGGAAACATAAAACAGCTATGTGATTCAGTTTATATAACTAACTTATGCTTACCAAATTTATCAAAAACAAGGATGGATTATCCTATGTATCATAAAAAAATGAGCTTCTCAAATTTTGGTTAGTATATACAGTGTATGGTTATGATCTTAAATTTCAGCCCTTTGATTTAAGTACAAATATTAACAATGTAATAAAGCACAAATGTAATTTAACCTTCTGAATTTAAATATTTAAAAACTGTCTTATAAAAAAAATAATCATCCTGTAATGGCTTCTTATAATATCAAATAATTTTAGCACCCTTTATGTCTTTAAAACCATTGTTACCTTGGTGCCTGTTAAGTTTATGTTAATTTCAGTGTT
Source organism: Phodopus roborovskii (assembly GCF_943737965.1). Classification (NCBI taxonomy): domain Eukaryota; kingdom Metazoa; phylum Chordata; class Mammalia; order Rodentia; family Cricetidae; genus Phodopus; species Phodopus roborovskii. The sequence goes on along the minus strand of NW_026125803.1, from coordinate 72,090 downwards.
AATAATTATATCTTTTTAACTAGTTTCAATTTTGACAGCTTTCGACATAAAACAGAATTAATGTCACCTGCATTAAAAAGACATCTGATTTTCTGATAATCTGAATTTAGTGACCAGCACTCAGAGGTAAATTTTGAGCTGAGGGCTATTAGCATTAGACAGCAAAAACATTTAAACCATTTTTGTTTTAGCTATATTCTTGTAATAAAACAGGATTCTAACAGGAAACACAGATAGACCTTTTTAGCAAGTACATACATTTTTCCTGAGAGAAATAAACGGAAATTTTAAACAATTAACCTAGTATGGTCAAAATTTTTAACTCATATTACTAATCTTAAATTTATATTTGTAGATTCAGAGCCCACAGCAAACAGTTTTCATCTTGTTCTTACTTTTTACGACTTTTCTTTGAACCTCTATATCTTTTTACGTTACCTGTAGTCTCTTTCTCTGACTTTCTCAGACATCCCTAGCATAGAATAATCTCTCCTTTTCTCTTTTTCTTTTTCTTTTTTCTGATCAGTGACTTTTACTCAGAGGTACATGCCTGAAGTGAACATCTTATTTATTTAATTCCTGACTGTACGTTCTTACATGGGTGCTTTCCCCTGAGCCTCTCTGCAACTTCTGCTCTCTTAACTGTTGGGTCCTTATTCGGATTATGTGGGGTACACCAGATCTCCTTTTATGTTATCTTTCATTATCATCAATTTATTTTTATCTCTTTTTGACTCCTATGGATCTGGCCAAGCCTTTTGTCCTGTTCTACGTTTTATTGCCCAGAGAAGTGGAATCATACTCGTAACACCTGAAGTTCCTTTTTATGTTCTCTGTGCAGCTTTGATGAGTTGCATTGACCTATAAATCTACAGGCCTTTTGACCTGTCTACTAGACCACTGTTATCTTATTTTGACTTCTTTGCTTCAGACTGATTGTAACAAGTCTGCACATACCAATCTCATCTATTTACCATCTATTTTATTAGTTGTATTTTTTTAGTTGACATAAAAATCTTTACCAGATTTAATTTCCCCAACACCCCCTTATCCTCCACCTCCCCACCCTCACCCCCACCCCGGTCCCTACAATCACAGTCACTGCCACCTGAGGAGAGGAGGGATGGGCCAGGGGCAACTTCGGTCATTTGCTGGTAGGGTTTCAGAATTCCTCTCCTCTCTCACTGCCCAAAAGCTGGCCCAATGCACCTAGCCCATCAACAAACCAGCATGGCTCCTGGATGAGCATGGCTTAGGACTTCTGTACCAGGAAGAGCCTGGTGCTGTTTACCCTGGTGTTCTGCATTACCAGCAGCCTGTACGTTCTTGGCCTGGGTGATTTTTCCATTTGTTTTTGCTTTGTTTTTTTAATATTCTATTTTATTTTTTATTTCACATGCCTATCCCAGTTTCCTCTCCCTCCCTCCATTCCTCGTGCTGCCCCCTCTCATGAACCCTGACCATCCTCCCGTCCATCCCCCCACCCCAATTCCACATGAATGGCAATGCCATCCTGGTGTGGTCACGTATATCTGTCAAGTCAATTGAAGTAGGGGCTAGAACTTCTCTCTTATTTCTAGCATAAGGGAATCTCTCCATGTGTCTGCAAGTTCCTTTTTTGCACCACAATACATCCTGGATCAACTCTCTGAGTTCCCCAAGAGTGCTCAGTCCTTCTGGCTGAAACTCATATTCAGAGACACCTGAGTCAGTCCCATTCTGGATGCCAAGCTATAAGTCTAGAGGCCCGTTATCTACTCATTGTTCTGGTCAGCTGTCTGTATGTTTCTACAACCTGGTCTTTTCCTCTCCCTTTGCATCTAGATTATAGTTCGACTCAGTGTTTAGGTATGGGTGTTTGCTTCTGTTTCCAACAGTACTAGAGGAGGGTTCCCTGATGGTGAATAAGGTAGTTTTTGACCTCAGTACCCATGAAGGGAATTTATGGTAGCTTTTCCATGGTTGCTCAAATTGTTATTTGGAAACAGTTTTGGAGGTCTCTAGACCATTCTTTAGATTCAGTTTTCTCTTTAAACCGCTAAAGGCTTCCTCTTTTATACTGTTTCTCTCTCTCTCTCCCTTTCTCTCTCTCTCTCTCTCTCTCTCTCTCTCTCTCTCTCTCTCTCTCTCTCTCTCTCTCTACTGTCTTCTATTCCTACCCTGACTCAATCTTCATAGGATCCCCTGCTTTCCTCCTCCCACTCTGTTTCTCCTAATTCTCTCTACATTCTGTGAACCCCCCAACCTCCCATGTGCTCTGGGGGACTTCTCCTTTCAACCTTGTGTGAGGGACTTTATATGAATCTCTTAGAATACACCTTGTATCCTGGTTTCACTGGTGGTGTGAATTATAGGCTGGTGATCCATTGCTCTAGCTCTAGGATCCATATATGAGTGAGTATATTCTATGTTCATGTTTTTGTGATTGAGTTACCTCATTCAGAATGGTTACTTCAAGAGCCATCCATTTGCCTGTGAATTTCAAGATTCCATTATTTTTTCTCTGCAGAGTAGTATTCCATTGTGAAGATGTGCCACATCTTCTTTATCTATTCTTCAATTGACATGTATCTAGGTTGCTTCCAGGTTCTTGCTATTACAAAAGATACTGCTATCAACATAGCTGAGCAGATGTCTTTGGTGCATGGATGTGGATCATTTGGGAATATGTCTAAGAAGGGGATGGTAAACTAATTCCTATTTTCCTGAGGAACTACTATACTGATCTCCAAAATGGGTGTATGAGTTTGCACTCCCACCAGCAGTAGAGGAGTGTTCCCATTTCTCCATGTCTTCTCTGGTATAAGTTGCAATGGTGTTTCTAATATTAGCCATTGTGGCAGGAATAAGATGGTATCACAAAGTTGTTTTGATTTGCATTTCCCTGATAGCTAAGGATGTTGAACACTTTCTTAAGTGTTTTTAAGGTTTTTTTATTTCATCTATTGAGAATTCTTTCTTCAGTTCTGTACCACATTTTTTAATAGGGTTGTTTCGTGATTTGTTGATTAGTGTATTGAGTTCTTTGTATATTTTGGAATCAGCCCTTTGTCTGATATAGTATGGGTGAAAATCTTTTCCAAGTCTGTAGGCTGCCATTTGGTCTTTTCATTGTGTCCTTTTCCTAACAGAAGTCTCTAAGTTTGAAGATGTCTCATTCTTTAATTGTGGCTCTCAATGTCTGTGCTCCTGGAGTTATGTTCAGGAACTGGTCTCCTATACTAATTTGTTCAAGGGTACCTCCTACTTTCTCTTCTAAGAGGTTCAGTGTTGCTGCATTGATGTTGAGGGTCTTTGATTCCTTTGGACTTGAGTTTTGTTTATCGTGATAGACTAGGGTCTATGTTCAGTCTTAGAAACACCACCATCCAATTGTGCCAAAACCATCTCTTGAAGATGCTTTCCTCATTCCATTATATACTTTTAGCTGTTTTGTCGAAAATCAGGTGCTAATACGAGTGTGGGTTTATATCAGAATTTTTAATTCTATTCTACTGGTCTACCTTTATGTTTTCTTTCTTTTTTGTGGCAATTCCAGGCTGTTTTCAGGATTATAGCTGTGTATTAGAGCTTACACTCAGGCATGGTGATGTCTCCTAACGTTCTTATATTGTGCATGGCTGCTTTGGCTATCCTGGGTCTTTTGTTTTTCCATATAAAGTTCGTTATTATACTTTCAAGAATTGTGGTGGGATTTTAATGGAGATTGCATTGAATCTCTAGATTGCTTTTGACAAGATTGCCATTTTTACCATATTAACCTAGATATACAGGAACCTGGGAGATGTTTCCATTTTCTGGTATCTTCGTTAATTTGTTTAGAACCACAAAGTTTTATTATGTAGGACTTTCACTTGTTTGGTAAGTGTTACTCCACGATACTTTATGTTGTTTGAGGCTATTAAAAAGGGTTATGCTCCTCTTATTTCTTTCTCAGTCTATTTGTCATTTGAATAAAGTAGGACTACTGATTTTTTTGAGATTACATGTATCTTGATACTTTGGTAAATGTGTGTATCAGCAGTAGGAGTTGGCTGATATAGTTTATTGGGTCGTTTATGTAAACTATCATGTCATATGCAAATAGTGACAGTTTGATATCTTCATTCCCATTTGAATCCCCTTGATCTGCTTTTGTAGCCAGACTCTAGAAAGGGAAATTTTGACTCTTGGTTTCCAGGATGCATTCAAGGGAAGTGGATGTGTGAGGTGAAAGCCGATTATACATTGGAAGTCCTGCCATTTGAATCCCCTTTTTGTTTGACAAACAGGAATTGCAAATTAGAGGTGCTTGATTTTCAGGCTGCCCATCATAACTTCTGTAATGTGTGGGTTGGAACAGAGGATGGTGTCTGCTCTCCACATGTCTTCAGAGAGACCCACCAGTGGTGCATCATCCCGAAAGACAGGGAAAAGAGGTTGTGACTGTGATGATGATCCTTTCCCTCCATTCCAGACATCTCTGTGAATACCTGGAATTTTTCCACTGTTGGGCCCAGCAGAGAAAAGATTTGCTACTGATGATCTGTGAAAAGCTGGAGTTTGGGGTCCGCCCTGTATATAACCCCCTAGAGCTGCTGGAGGTATTTGCGCCATGCAGTATACGGGAACAGGAAGTGAATGCTCGCTGGGACCTGAGGACCCTTGCAAAGTTTGCCCCTGGCCTGGGCCAGATGAAAAACCTTCAGAAACTCCTTCTTCATGAAGTCTTCACACCCTTGCGTTGGTTGTGGAACCAAGAGATGAAACGACGGTGTTTTCGACAGATCGTTTCTCAGTTCTCCCAACTCAACAAGCTCCAGCATCTCTGTTTGAATAATGTCTTCCTCCTGAATGCAAGACTGGACCAAGTGCTCAGGTAAAGAAGGATAGAGAGCTTGTTTCACAGGCTAGAGAACAGCCTTTCCATGTTACATGAAACATCAGTGTACACCTGGGGCTTGCCAGCCACTGGTGACTACACACGGATATGACCTCTGAATGATTGCTCTAGTAGTCTTTCTGCTATTCTTGCTACCATCACCAAGAAATGGTCTTTGAAACCTGACCTACAGAGGGGAGGGTGTTTTAAGCCACATGTTGCCCCATGTCATCACTGTCCTCAGAACTGTATGCACAGTTTACATCGCTCTCTGATTTTCCAAGGGACAGGGGCTCTCTGAGCACAGGTAGTGTCTACGTCAATGGAAAATAACTGAGAGTGAAGTGATTAGGGTAGGTCACAGGGAAGACCTCTCAGTAGTACAGAGGCTGTGCTAGGAGGTGGGACTCATGAGGACCAATGTTAGCACACACAGGTAAGTCTCTGAGTTGCCACCAGGTCTTCTTTCTTGGCTTCCTGCTGGCCCCATTTTTCATCTGATGAGGCTTTGAGTTTGACAGCGCAGAGGGACCAGGGTTGGGGAACTAAGCAGTCACATGATTTTGCCTGTGCTGTTACTTTTCCATCTGAGAGCATTCTGGAATTGGCCTCCACCAAGATCTCAGAACGACATTAGGACACACTAACCTCTGCTCACTTGAAGTTGGTGCCCTTACTCTACCACTATTAAACTTACTGAGATAATCTGCCTTGTCTTTCTGTAGGAACTTGGAAAGTCCCTTAGAGACCCTAGCAATCACTCGCTGCTCACTATCAGAATCAGACATGAGTTACCTGTCCCAGTGTCCAAGCGTCCATCGGCTCACACATCTGGACCTGAGTGTTGTCACCTTTTTAAATTTAAGTCATCCTCTTCTGGGAAGACTGCTAGGGAGATTAATAGCTACCCTGCAGGCATTAAAATTGAAGGGTTGTTTGCTCATGGACTTCCAAATGGATGTCATCCTCCCTGCCCTGAGCCAGTGTTCCCAGCTGGTGGAGGTGAATTTGATGAAGAACTTCTTGTCTTTGACCAGCCTTAAGAAGCTGCTTCAGCACACTGCCAACCTGACACAGCTCACCTTGGAGATGTATCCTGCCCCTGATGAAGTGTATGATGACTTTGGTGATGTCCTGCCAGACAGATTTGTCCAATGTTGTTCTGAGCTCTTGGACACTCTTAGAGCAATAAGACAGCCAAAGGAGGTCTACTTTGTGAGTAAGAAGTGTCTAGATTGCAGGCGATTCTGTGTCTATGACCAGGAGGCCTCCCTATGTTCATGTTGGGAATAAAGGATAAGAGATTACTGCTGGCCTGAGAAAGGAAAGCAAGGACTCCAGTGACTCTTTAGTGAGACACAGAGCTTTTCTATTCAATGTGTTTTGGATATACTTGGAGACAATGTTATCCCAAGTAATCAGAGGAGAGAGAGAGAGAGAAGCTTTGACATGGACAATCAGGGCCTGCTCATCTGCTCAGGGCCAACGGTGAAGACCCAACCTCAGATAGGAAAAGAGATGTGAGAACATTGTGGACTGACCCCACCGCAGTCAGTGTGTGAGAGTTCAGATACACAGGGGAGGGGATAAAGACAGAGCATAGTACAAAGCGCACCCTGGACTGGATGAAATGTGTTCCATGCCTCTGCCTCCACCTTTGCTTTGCCTGACTTACATAAAGATTTGTAATATGTGCACATATATTTCCTTTTGAAGAGTAACATTGACTGTAGAATGAACTGTTGTTGAGAGTACGGTCCTCTCCCTTTTCAACTGAGATCTGTCTTTCTGTGGTTATGAGAGGCATTTAAGCTGGACATTACTTGCCCCACCCACACTCCTTAACGTTACAGTTTCCAATAAGCTCAATAAAAAATGACTTCTTTCTCAGCCCCTTTGCTGTCTGAATAAAGTAGGGCTACTGATCTTTTTGAGAATATTTTGTTTGCTAGTTTGCTAAAGGTGTTTATCAGCTGTTTCCTGGTAGAGGATTTTTTTTTGGGTGGAAGTTTGCTTTTGTAAATTGTCATATCATCTGCAAATAGAGAATGTTTGACTTCTTCATTTCCATTTTTTGTCTCCATGATCTACCTTTGGTTTCTTATTGCTTTAGCTAGTACTTCAAGTACAATATTGGAGATATGGAGAGAGATGACAGCCTTGTTTTGTTACTGATTTTAGAGGAATCCCTTAAACGTCTCTCCATTCATTTTTCTTTATTTTCTGTTGGTTTGCTGAATAGTGCTCTTATTATGTTTAGGTATGTTCCTGTTACCCCTGATCTCCCCAAGGCCTTTATCGTGAAAGGGTGTTGATTTTAGCTGAAGACGTTTTGAGAATCTAAGGACATTATCATGTTGTTTTCTTTTCCTGTTTATTTATAAGGTAGATCACCTTGATAGATTTTCGAATGTAAAACCATCCCTGCATGCCAGTGATGAAGTCTACTTGGTCATGGTGGGTGATTTCTGTGATGTATGCTTGGATTCAGTTTGCCATTATTTTATACAGTATTTTTGCATCAATATTCATGAGGGATATTGGTCTGTAATATTTATTCCTCGTTGTGTCTTTTTGTGGCCTGGATACCAAGGTGATTGTTGCCTCCAGAAAAGAGTTTCATAATGAACATTCTGTTACCATTGTGTGGAACAATTTGAGGAGTATGGGAATTAGCTCTTCCTTGAATTTCCCGTAGAATTCTGCACTGAAACCATCTGGCCCTGGTCTATTCTCTCTCTCTCTCTCTCTCTCTCTCTCTCTCTCTCTCTCTCTCTCTCTCTCTCTCTCTCTGTCTCTCTCTCTGTCTCTCTCTCTCTCTGTGTGTGTGTGTGTGTGTGTGTGTGTGTATTTTTGTGTGAGTATTTGTGTTGGAAGGCTTTTGATGACTGCTTCTATTTTGTTAGGGGTTTATATGTCTATTTAAGTTGTCTGTCTCTTCTTGATTTAATTTTGTTGATAGTTATCCAGATATTTGTTAATTTCTTTGAATTCTCAAATTTTGTGGAGTACAGGTTTTTAAAGTATGACATGAATATTGTCTGGAGCTCACAGAGCTCACACCTTTAATCCCAGCCCTAGAGTGGTATAAAAGTTAGTAGCAGAGGATTGAGTATTCATTCTCAGAATTCTCCTGCCTCTCCAAGGAGAGGAAGGTGTCTGAAACTTGGTGAGAGATTGCGGAGATAGGATCAGCACTTTCTTCCTGACATAAAGGTAAGAGGCAGTGGCGAGGCCTTCTCTGGGTCTGCTATGTATCTCGCTACACTTAGCATTATTGGCAGCACATGGGAGTTAGAGGCACTCAGATCTCTGTGAGGTGTAGGGTAGCATAGCATGGTCTTAGAGCTAGTACCAGGAATGTAGGGTGTTACCACTGAGAAAAACTGTCTCAGAAAATGCAGTTGATTTTGTAATTTTCAATAGGATCTAACTCAGTTGATTGTCCTGAAAGTAGATGTAATCAACATGAACATATCTTGTTCCGTTATTCTTCCACTAAGCTAGGAAGCTTACTGAAACTCTGATTAGATTCCACTGGTCATGCCAATGATTTCATAAAATGGAAAGATGATTAAAAACTATAAAACTAATTATTTAACAATACATAGACATACCCTTAGTGTTTGAGATGACTTGGAGAATGGGATTTTACTGTTACCATAGACTCAGTTCAATCTGGTTCCTGATGGGAGATCCAGTCAAACTGTTCAAATACTAGCTACACCACTACACTCAGGAAGGTGGATTCATGAGATTTCCATGTCATCTCAGAATGAATAAAGGGTTTAGATAGGGCTGAGCTTCATTGATCCAATGGATAGCGAAATCTTACAAATATCTACATGTAATCAAGAGAGTAAATCACAGAATTGAAAATTGGGGGAGAAGTTTTGTTTGATTGTTTGTTTTGTTTTGTTGATTTTTGTTTTTTCAAGACAGGGTTTCTGTGTATTGCTTTGCAGTCTCTACTGGAATTCAATCTGTAGATCAGGCTGCTCTTGAACTCAAAGAGATCTGCCTGCCTCTGTGCTAAAAATGATGGGATTAAAAGTGTGAGTCACCAATTCCTTTGCATGGACTAGTGTTAGAGTTACCCTGAGTCTTTCCTACAATCTGGGCTCTCCCCCTTTCCCACATTTGACTCTCTCAAACCACAGCTGTGAAAGCTCAAGTATGATTGGGTGGGAATATGCTCAATTATCCAATCAGATGGCAGAATAGGGCTGAAGGTGGGGATAAGAATGGAAGGTGTAAGAGGATATGGTTATAGAAGTGTTATCCTGGCCAGGATAAACAGAGTTGTTTGGATCCTCAAGTCACTAACACAACTGCTGGGATTGGAACACCTGTTATGTGTGTGCTGATCAGTTAAGCGATTCAACCCCATCAGTACATACAACCTTACTAAGGATCTCCAGTCCCTTGGGCCATCTTACGAACCTTGGTATTGTTATTATTATTTGGTTTTGCTATTTGAAGCTGAAAATCTCATTTAGCCCCGGTGAGCCTAGAACTCCACATGTAGTTTTGTGTTATGAGAACTGAGTGTTTGCGCTAATCTGCTGTGCCCATTAAGAGATTGATGAGGTTGCGATATTCAGAGGTTAAGACACACTGAGCAAGTACTGAGCAACAACTCCAATCTGGCTTAAAAGGATTTAATTCAATGTGATTATGGACTTGTTAACTGAAGATGAAGAAATTTCTGTAGAGGCCCACAGATGGCCATGAGTCTCAGCAAAGCATCAACTTGACAAATTGTCAGTACTCAAACTCCTAAAGTGTGGCCTAGGGCTCATCGTGGCTCCAGGTCTAAAATATTAGAAATAACAGTGACTGTCTCCATTTCACATATTCTCCCAACAACCTCCAATGATTGAATGCAAAGCAAACTTGGCTGTGGGATTTTTTAACTTTGATGTTGAGGATCAAGAAAGACATTTGAAGATGCTTTCCCACAAAAGAGTCTAGCTCTTGTTTACTTTTCCACTCTCTCATTGCCCAGGCCTGTAGTATTCTGGGGAGCAGTGTTTTTGATTAGCAGAATAAAGGGGAGATTTGTTGCCATGGTGGCTCATGTCCATGAGCATGAGGCCTTTGAGGGACCTATGCCTATGAGAAAGTCAGACAGTGTGTAATAGGAAATACGGATTTTCCAACATTTCTAGACTAGTGACCAAAGCCCGACAGGGTTTATGCCATGAAGGGACAAAGAGACATTCTAAAATTGACTTGTCTGGAAGGGTTAATTCCTCTGAATATTACCATAGCACGTGTCTGTGTGAAGGTCAAGATGAGTTCACCATTGGCATTCCAGATGCTGGCAAGAAGTAGTCTGCTCAAAAATGAAGCCTTGGCTATCTCTGCTCTGAATAAGCTACCCATGGAGCTCTTCCCACCGCTATTCAAAGATGCCTTTAAGGGGAAACAAAGATCCTGAGTGCTATGATGGCAGCCGGGCCTTTCAGGTGCCTTCCCTTGGGAGACCTGATGAAGTTTCCTGACCTGGAGATCTTGAAGGCTGTGCTGGGTGGCCTTGATTTGTTGATTCAGCAGAAGGATCAACCCAGGTGAGTGAGAAAATGTGACATGGAGGGGAAGAGTGTGGATGGAGAGAAGTGACTACAGAGTTCAGAATGTGGATCAGGTTGAATGAGAGCTTTCTCAGAGAAGTGAATAAATGAAAAGAGACAGTGGTGCATGGAGCACACTGCTAGGAGATATAGTCAACACACAATGAGTCTACCTCAGCCTCTGTAGCCAGCCCCTAGAAAGGGAACTTTTGAGTCTTGATTTCCAGGATACATTCAAGGGAAGTGGATGTGTGAGGTGAAAGCCGATTATACATTGGTAGTCCTGCCATTTGAAGCCCCTTCTTATTTGACCAACAGGAATTGCAAATTAGAGGTGCTTGATTTTCCGGATTCCCATCATAACTTCTGGAACGTGTGTGCTGGAACATAGGATGGTGTCTGCTTTCCAGATATCGTCAGAGAGACCCAACCAGGGGCGCATCATCCCGAAAGTCAAGGAAAAGAGGCTGTGACTGTGATGATGAACCTTTCCCTCCATTCTAGTCATCTCTGTGAATACCTAGAGTGTTTCCACTGCTGAGCCCAGCAGAGAAATGTGCTGCAGGTGATGTGCCATCATATCTTCTTTATACATTCTTCAGTTGATCAGCATCTAGGTTGAGTCCAGGTTCTTAGTATTACAAATAATACAGCCATGAACACAGCTGAGCACATGTCTTAGTTGCATGGATGTGGATTCTTCGGTTATATGACAAAGAGGGGGATCACCGGGTTGTTTGGTAGACTGATTCCCAATGTCCTGAGGATCCGCCACACTGACCTTCAACATGGCTGTGCAAGTTTGCACTCGGAACAGCAGAGCAAGAATGTTCCTCTTTCTACACATCCTCTCCTGCAATAAATTATCATTGGTGTTCCTAATTTTAGCCATTCTAGCTGGAGTAAGATGGTATCTCAAAGTTCTCTTGATTTGCATTTCCCTGATAGCTAAGGATGTTGATCAGTTTCTTTTGTGTCTTTCATCCTTTTTAAATTCCTCTTTTGAAAATCCTTTTCAGTTCTGTACCCTGTTTTTTAATAGGGTTATTTGGTGTTTTGATGACTGTTTTCTTGCTTATTTTATATAATATAATATATATATATACATATATATATACATACATACATACATACATACATATATATATATATATATATATGTCAGATGTAGGATTGGTGGAAATATTTTCCCAGTCTGTGGGATGCCATTTGGTCTTGTCAACTGTGTCCTTTGCCTTCCGTAATCTATCATTACATGGGTGATATATTGTTAGATGACTCTGAAGGAGAAATATTAGTAAAAATGTTTGAGAAAGTAAAGGAAGATTTACCTGGCTGGGGATTACAAATTGCACCTGAAAAAAATACAAAAAGGAGAGTCTATCAACTACTTAGGATATAAAATAAGTCTACAGAAAATTAGACCATAAAAAGTACATATCAGAAGAGATCACTACAATACTCTTAATGATCTTCAAAATTTACTAAGAGAGATTTCTCAACTGCAAACCATTATTGGAGTAGGAGGGCATGATTTGAAAAACCTGAATATGGCCCTAAAAGTAGATAAGGATTTGAATAGTCCACAAATACTATCAGCTAAAGCTGAAAAGGAATTAGAATGGGTAGAAAAGAGGGTACTAGAAGCACATGTGGACTGTGTGGATCCAAACCTAGACTGTATTCTGGTTATATTACCATCTAGAGAATATCCTCCAGGGATTTTGTTGCAGAGAGAAGATATCTTATTAGAATGGATGTTGCTACCACATAAACAGAATAAAAATCTAAAAACATATATAGAAAAGATCTCTGACTTGATTGTAAAAGATAAATTAAAGACTTCATCAGCTAATAGGAAGGGACCCAGCAGAAATTATAGTACCTTTAACTAATGAGGAAATTTCCTCCTTATGGAAAGATAACGAATATTGGCAGAGAGATTGCAGTAATTTTTATGGGGAATGATTAGCAACAACTATCTCAAAACTGAGAGAATCAAATTCATAAAGAAAACTATTTGGATCCTTCCACGAATTGTAAGACAAACACTTATTTCTGGAGTTCATATATTCTACACTGATGCAAACAAATCGGGTAAGGCAGGATATAATAAATCAGGAAAAAATAGCAAAGTCTTCAAAGCCCTTACAATTCGGTACAAAAGGCAGAATTGTATGCCATTCTCATGGTACTTATGGATTTTAAAGAACCTCTCAATATAGTTACTGACTCTCAATACGCAGAGAGAGTTGTTTTACACATTGAGACTGCAGAATTTATTCCTGACAATACAGAATTAACTTCATTGTTTATACAGTTACAAGATACGATCATAAAAAGGATTCATCCTAGATATATATCACATCAGATCTCATACGTGTCTGCCCAGTCCTCTAGCACATGGGAAAGATGAAATTGATCGTTTATTGATAGGAAGTGTGCTAGAAGCCTCAGATTTTCATAAGAAACACCACGTGAACAGCAAAGGTTTAAAAAGGGATTTTTCTATCACTTGGGAACAAGCCAAGGAAATAGTAAGGAAATGTCCTACTTGCTCATTCTGTAACCAAACTTGTTTACCACCAGGCAGTAACCCTAAAGGTTTAAATAGGAATTAAATATGGCAAATGGATGTGTTTCATTTTGCAGAATTTGGAAAATTAAAATATGTACATCACACTATAGATACATTTTCAGGGTTTCAATGGGCTACTGCTCTGAGCTCGGAAAAGGATGATTCTGTTATCATACACCTATTAGTGGTAATTGATATTATGGGCATACCTGCACAAATAAAACCTGACAATGCTCCAGCATATGTCTCCAGCAATATGAAACAGTTTTTTGAGTACTATAACATAAAGCACAAAACTGGTATACCACACAATCCTACAGGACAAGCAGTGGTTGAGAGATCCAATCGTACTTTAACAGAAATGCTCCATAAACAGGCAGGAGGAACCAAAACACCCAAACACAGATTACATAATGCTTTATTAACATTAAACTTTCTTAATGCTGATGAAAAAGGAAAAACAGCTGCAGAAAGACACTGGACAATAGAAAAAACTTCTGAACTAAATCAGCCAGTGTACTTCAAGGATGTACTTACCTCATAATGGAAAGCAGGATATGTGTTACGTTGGGGTAGGGGTTTTGCATTTGTATCTACAGGAGAAGAAAAACTATGGATACCATCTAAGTTAATCAAGATCCGAGTTGAACAAGAGAAACATCTTAATGAAGAGAAATAACAAGTCATCCAACAAATGAGGTCCCATGAGGTGTGCGAAGGCCTCTCAAAGGTAGGACAAGTGTTCTGTTGTTGTTCTCACAGGAAAACAGAGAAAACCTATCATCAAACAGCCAAAAGACACTGAATATGTAGGTACCTACAGAAGAGAAGACAGCTCTTCAGATATAAGGTGAAAAAATATTTAATTGTAGTAAACTATTTCTATACAGAAATCGATTTCTCTTTACTATCTAGTATTCCTGAAGTCCCAATTCATGTAAACAAATGCTGGCTTTGGAGTTGGATTTGGCTTTTCTTCTCTAAATTCAAGCATGTTGTTAAGATTAAATTCATGGTTTCTGCCTTAAATCAAGAAGCCAGTTGGTGTAAGGCAGAAGAAAACAAAATCTAGGGACTCATTACTCAGGCAATTTTCTATGTGAAATCCTAATTTTCTCACATATGTTTTAATGCTTATTGTTGTCTTTCCTTAAAACTTGAAAATTTTACTTTAATATTGATGTGTAACTTTTCCACAAGGAATAATAACGATTCCTAACAGCAGTCTTTGAACTCTCCGGAAAGAAGATGGGGCCCCACATCGTTTCCACTTGACTCAACCTGATGCATCTGAACTACAAACATCACCTTAACACCTGTTTGAGACTGTTTTGCTTAAGATAACTCATGACTAGCTACCTGTAATGGTGCACCTTCTTATTACACCCTGGCCAGAGTTTCAAACAGAACTACAGTCAAGCATTTTCTGTCACACAGTGACTAGCTACATATGTCACAGCCAGTTCTGTTGAGAATATTGGTTGCTAAAAATTTTCTTCCTACAGGATACATTGAAGCAATCGTCGTCCCATTTTAGCCAGAATTAACCTTAAGATAACGATGCCCCCTTTCCCTACCCTTGGAATTTTGGGATAATAGTCATTTTCTTTGGGTTGGTTTTAGTTATTTAGGGTTGGCTATGGAAGGTGATGCTTACAATCGAGTTTATCTTTTAGAGAGGAATAGGGATTTGTTGGGAAAGGTATGGTTTTGATGGGATATTGGTAGATTAGCCTATTTTCTTGTGAATTTGAGTAAGAATGAGATACTATTTTACAGCTTACATTGTTATGTATTCTTATATGTGGTAGGCTATGTAAAATTAAGTTTATATTTTGTTATATTGTGTGAAATCTTTCCACTTATGATGTTGTATGCACATTATTTTTTACCATGTTCTATGTATGTATACTTTTCTTGTATGCAAGACATTTAATATATTGATACAATTTGGGATATTTATCATGCTGTCCTTTATAGTTCTACCTCTTGTCTTGACATTTCTACTCTACCTCTATTTTAGGGATTTATATGTATGTGTATGTATAGTTACATTGTTTAAATATGTGTTCCTGCTTTACTCAGGGAAGTTTTAATCAGTTTTTAGCTAAGTTCCTGAGTATTACAGATTATCTTCACTCATGTTTCCTGTACCTATGAGATTAGTCAGATATAGATGCTTAATCTTCAATCACTTCATAAACATGCAGAACATGGCATTTAAATATTTTAATATTACTACTCCATTGACATGAGACACTGTTGCTCCTGACAGCACCGTGCACTTTCCCGAAAATATGTTGGACACTGTTGTTGCTCCTGCTGGAGTTCATTCTCACCTCAGCTAATGGCCTGTTGGGCAAAGAATTGCCCCCACCTTGACCACTGATTTGGACATGCAGTCCTATGTGCTTGCAGGAGACAAATATAGAAGACTGCTAGACCTTGCCAAGTCAGGGTAAGACAGCCATTCTACCTCCCTGATGTTGTTGTGGTCTGTCAAGTTCTGTTGGCCTTAGCCAAAACTGGGTGTACCAACGTTGCTGTGAGACCTAGGGTGACTGTCCAGGTGGCTTGCTATTTCTGTCCTTGCTGCACCTTTTGGAAGTTGTCCACCCGCACTTCCTGTGTACTCTAGTATCGTTATTTTCCTTCTCAGGTCTTGATGAAGTTGAAGATTAAACTTTCACAACTATTATTCTCTCTTCCTAGTTAGATATATTAGGTACTAGACTACGTCTTCTATCTTAGGACAACTCTATTGTAAACTCCGTTATGCCTTTACCCTAGGACTAGATATGTAGGTCATTTTCTTCTCCATTTTCCTTTTCTTAGATCACACTTGTTATTCACTGTTTTGTATATAGTTTTGTATTAGGCGTACATCTTTTCCTTAGACTAAAAGGGGAATTGTAGTGAGATAGTCCTTCTGTGGCACTGACCACACCCATTGGTGGGTAGAGCCAGAAGGCGAAGTGCAGTGCAGAAGTGCGCAAAAAATGAGAAGCGGTGAGTCCCTTCTCAGGTCCGCTTTGGCGGCAAAGATCTCCTTTGCCATAAGGAAGAAGCAAATGTCCCAAATCTGTGGTGAGTCCACCTGGTTAGGCAAGGAACCCTGCTCGTTGGGGAATGTAGGGGAGGGGAGTGGCGTCTGCTGCCTCAGTGAAACCCAGGTCCCCTGAAAATCCTAATCCCTCTTCTGACACCAGATATTGTGGTTAAATAAGGTTCAGGATAAACTAATAGGCCAAATCCATGTTTATTCGGGGAGAAATAACTTACAACCTAGACAGATGAACACCAGGAAATTCCACTCGATGCTCACCTGTCCCAGTCACGTCAGCAAGAGAGCTTTTCCTGGCTCTCCAACCTCCTTCAACAGGTCACTTCTGCCCATGATTCCACCCCGCAATGTGTGAAGTCAGTGCCACAGAAGGACTATGTCACTACACTTCCCACATGCTAAAATTAGCATACCCTCCGATGGACTAAGCTTACAGCCTCACTGATTTTCTCACAAAAACAAAGCAGGGCTCCTTTTCTTTCTTTCATCCTTTCTTTCATTCATTCTTTCTTATTTATTTATTTATTTATTTATTTGTTTATTTATTGAGTTAGACATATTTACCAGTCTCTCAAGCTACAACATGCCTATAGTGATAAAAACTTGGAAACAAAAGCACCATTATGCCATTCAAGTACATTGATGTGTATTTAAGCCTATTTTGTATGCTTCAATTTTCTCATTTCCAGAAAGGAAACAGTACTATTACAATAATCGCCTCTACCATAATCCTTTCTTATTTATTGAAAATAAAATAAACTTCTCTACATTCTCTTACCTTTAGAGCAGCTTGATCTGCTCTTTAGAGCAGAGTTGTTTTGATTTGCATTTGGCTGATGACAAAGGATTTGAGCACTGTCTTATGTTTCTTTCAGTCATTTTTTATTCCTCAGGACTGAATAGAGAATTATCAATTATCAATAACTCAATCATGAAATCACAGGAGACAATTAACACCAACAAGGAGGATCCAGACTCCACTCTTCCTGGAGTAGAAAAAGCAAGACTCGAGTAATGAACTAATCAGATAGTTACATCGACTGTCACATTTGAGTCACACAAGATGGCACCAAACTTCAGGGTACACAAATTATATATTGAAACAATGTAATAATTACATCTTTGAATATGAAAGCAGTTGAACTTTTTTATATCATCAATTCCTGGGCAGTCATACTAGAACGATAAATTGTGCTGTCATCGCTGACTTTTAAAAATCCATGAGTTAATAGTCAGATAATCAAACTGTCTTGCCTGATGAACTCTGCTGGCCTGACATCATCACCAGAGCCTGAATCGCTGTTGTAGTGGGCCCATACCTGGCATATCAGTAGTAGCTAAAATAGTGATATCAGCTGACAAAGATGACTGCAACAGGGGCATCACAAGCAGAGCTGAAAGAGAGCATTCCTTTTGTGTTCTGGGTCGTCATCCTTTTGCCAGGTCTCGGTTATGGTGCCCACATCCTGGTGCCAATACTTCTTTTATTCATAGATCACAACCAATGTGAAGATGTGGAGGAAGATCGGGGAGTCAAACACCCAGACCATCAGGCCTGCCTTTGTGAAGTCCTTGTACTTCTAGGAGGGCACCCTGAAATCTTCTGGACTTAATCATCCAGCATCCCTATTACCCTGGGTGAAGCACAGATCATTCAGCAACTGCTTTGTCCATATCTACAAACTTCCAAACCTTGTCCCTGACAGATATTTGTACCCTAATCATAATTGATGATGTCATTGCCCACCGTTTAAATAATTTAAATAATTAAAAAGTCAGTAATAGCTAAGGGTCACAATAAAGAGGTGATGTAGCATTTTACTGGCATGTCAGAATGCCCAGACTCCAGTCATAAAGGATGTCATCATCATCAATTGAGTCATTGAATCATAAAATGTGATGATATTGCACATTAACTCCACAAGAGGGAGCTTCACAAGTCTCTTCAAGGAATGGACGATTGTTGTTTACATACCAATACAAATATTTACATTATCTTGGGGATTAACACAGATTGTCAATTTAAATTCATTAATTATGTAATTAGATGATCTGTGGCACCAGATTCCAGGTGTCATGGACAATATAATCATTGTTTTATATAATTAAATAATCAAATAATGAGTACATGTAATATCATCCACTTCCCTAAGGTGGCTCCAAACCAGGCTCATGAACGATGCTGTCGTGATTAATTTAAATATTTTAACTACATAATTGATATTTAGATGGTCTATCATAATTGCCTTCCACATCTTGGAACCATAATCCATTGATCATGGATTATCTATAGTCCTATTTTAATAATTAAATTATGACAAGATCAGAGGATGAAATGTTCTGCCATACTCAACACAATTTTTTTCTCACTTGACTCCCACACTGTTGTGTGAAAGTTCCCGGACCATCCCTTATGTGATCACAGAGTATAGTAGTAAAATGAGTAAATGTGGAAATGTCATTGTGAATGCAGGGTTTTAGAAGATATCACATATATAATGGTTGACAGTTGCATCAAAACAGATGGACTACAATCCAATTATCCCTCAGTCTACTCTAACAAATGGATTACCGCCTTCCTGAAGGAAATAAACAATGGAAAACTCAACTTTTGATGAATAATTGTGAGTCTTATTATCATTAATCCATAGTTTTACTTCTTAGGAGAGAGGGAGCATTCATAACCAGACATCTTTGAACTGTTTCTCCACAGATTATGTTCTCTGATATTAGGTAATCTTGAATTTGGTAACCAGTAAAAGCTGTAGGCAAACTTCCAGAGACTTGGCTGTGACTTGGTGAGGTGAATCATATGCTGGGTTTAACATTTTAGGAGATAGTTGTCTTGGGAGATTGTAATGTGTCTTGATAATACTTGATCGAAGCTGCTCTGTGGTCTTTGGCCCATGATACCAGGATACAGAATGCAAGCAGGGTTGCCACACAATATTCATGAACCAACATTCTGTCACATTCTAGTGCACCTCCCACATGCTAAAATAGCATACCAACAGATGGACTAACCTTACAACCTCACTGATTTTATCAAAATCCAAGCAGGACTCTTTTTCTGAGTTATACCTATTTACCAGTCTCTCAATCACTATAGTGATTTAAGCATGAAAACGAAAGCATCATTAGGCAAATCAAGTACATTGATGAGTTTGAACCTATTTTCTATGCTTCAATTTTCTCATTTGCAGAATAGAAACAATGCCATTTATTGCATCTACCATAAACCTTTTCTATTTACTGAAAAAAAAAAAAACATAAATTCTCCTTACTCTCATACTTAAGAGCAGCTTGATCACATGGTTTATCATAGTTGTTTTGATTTGCATTTGGCTGATGACTAAGCCTGTTGAGCACTGTCTTAGGTTTCTTTCAGTTACTTTTGATTTCTCAATTGATAATTCTCTATTGAGACTTGTATCATATTTCTAATATGATTATGTAGAGTAATTTCGAGTTGGTGTTGTGTCAGTCTATCAGCCTGACAGAGGTCATTAGATAAGATTCTCTGATCCTGAGATTGTTAAATTATTCAATTTGTAAAATCGTTGTTGACTGTGTCCTTCATGGGTCAGTTTTGTCGCAAAGTCCCAGAAACTGATGATGCAGAAATAATACAGTTTTATTTAAAATATTGTTTAATCATTTGATCGTTAAATATCTATTATTACATAATTAGTAATCACTCAGTGTCCCTCATTCTCTGGGCACTGTTTCTGGGACCAATCTCTTTCTTTGTCAATCACACAGCAGCCAAAACCATAATGGATGACAAAATCATTAGTCACGTAATGAAATAAGGAAATAATTGAATAGTCCTGCATGCTTCACTTTCATAAGATGGAACCAAACTCCAGTGATTGTCAAAGAGGTAATATTTACATAATTAAATAATGCCACAGGATTAACTCCCATGGAAGAATGGCCAGAGTCGAATCATGAAAGCAACATCTTTATCGATTTAAATAATTAATATGTAAAGAAAAATAATTGATTAAAGACACGGTGGTGCATACTTAAATCCCACATGCAGAAGTCAGAACGTTCTCCTCCTGGAATATTGATTTACTCTAAAAACTTAAATTGATAATTAATTAGTTGGCACTTTATACTAACTCTGACAAGATGGCACCAAACTTGTGAACGTATGGCTGATGTAATGATCTATTTCAGTAGCTAAATATTCAAGTTATTATATTATGTTACATCATCAACTCCCAAAATCTGAATTTTAAAGGGACTTATGGTCCATAACATCGCCTTATTTTAAATAAGTTAATTAAATAATGAATTATTATTATTTAAATTCCTAATTTGGCAGTTGAATAAGTAAGTGTAGTTTTAGATGTTGTGACGGTCTGGCATGACTGACTCCCATAAGGAGGCTCAAAACTCCAGGGGTCACTGAATAAATAATGACAGATTTTCATAATTAAATGAACAAAAATGAAACAAGTGGATGGTGTTTTGTACGTGACTCCTATGAGATTACTCAAAACTGAAGAGATCATTGAGTTTTTAATCCTAGATTTGAACAAAAAAAAGTAAATGAATAGTGAGATAATTTCTCATAATGCAACCCTAGAGAGATAACAAAATATCACCATTGATTTAAATAAATAAATAAATAAATAAATAAATAAAATCACAGAAGACAATTAACACCAACAAGGTGGATCCAGACTCCACTCTTCCTGGAGTAGAAAAAGACAGATTTGAGAAATGAAATAATCAGGTATTAAGATAGTCTGGTACAATGGAATGACACAAGGTGGTGCCAAACTTCAGGGTTCACAGTTTATATAATGAAACAATTGAAGAATTACATCTTTAAATATGTAAGTGGTTGAATTTTTTTTTTTTTTTTTTGTATCATCAATACCTGGGCAGACATGGCACACATGATATTGTACGCTGCCATCGTGGATTTTTAAAATTCTATAAGTCAATAATCATATAATCATAATTCCTTTCATGATGAACTCTGCTGGCCTGACATCATCACCAGAGCCTGAATCTCAGTTGTAGTGCGGTGGGACCTGACATCATGGGCCCATACCTGGTGTAGCAGTAATAGCTAAAATGTTGACATCAGCTCAAAAGATGGCTGCAGCAGGGGCATCACCGGCAGAGCTGACAGAGATCAGTTCTTCTGTGCTCTGGGTCATCATCATTTCTGCGAGGTCTCGGTGATGGAGCCAACTTCCTTGTGCCACTATTTCTTCTCATTGTAGATTACAACCAATTTGGAGATGTGGAGGAAGAGCAGGGAGTCAAACACCCAGACAACTCTACCTGCCTTGGTGAAGTCCTTGTACTTCTTGGGGGGTACCATGGAATGTTCTGGACCCAATCATCCAGCATCCCTATTACTCTGGGTGAAGCATAGATCATGCAGAAACTGCTGTGAAAATGTCTACAACATTCCTATCCTCGTCTCTGACAGATATTTGCATTGTCCATCGATTAAATAACTTAAATAATTAAAAAGTCAGTAATAGCTAATGGTCACATAAAAAGGTGATGTAGCATGTTACTGGCAAGTCAGAATGGCCAGACTCCAGTCATGAAGGATGTCATCATCATCAATTGAAACAATTAATCATAAAATGTGAAGATATTGCATATGAGCTCCCCAAGAGGGAGCTTTACAAGACTCTTCATGGAATAGAGGATTATAGATTTACATAATTATACAAATCTTTACATTATCTTGGGTCTAAACAATAACTGTCAATTTAAATAATTTAATTATGTAATGAGATTATCTGTGTCACCATACTCCTGATGTCATGGATGATATAATCATTGTTTCACCTAACTTAATAATCAAATAAAGAGTTGATGTAACATCATCCACTTCATTAACATGTCTCCAAACCATGCTGTCCTGATTAATTTAAATATTTTACTTACATAATATGTAGATGGTATAAAAACCTTGACTCCCACATCGTGGAACCATAATCCACTGATCATAGATTATCTATAACCCTATTTTAATAATTAATTTATAACACGATCTGAGGCTGAAATGCTCTGCCGCACTTGACACAATTTTCTTCTCACTAGACTCACACACTATTGTGTGAAAGTCCCAAGTTCATCCCTTATGTGATCACAGAGTTTAGTAGTAAAATGTGTAAATGTGGACATGACATTGCATATGCAGGGTTTTTAGAAGATATCAAATATTTAATGTTGGATGGCTTCCACAAAACTGATTGACTAGAATAAAACAATCTCTATGTCTTCTCTAACAAATGGATTGTCACCTTCCTCAAAGAAGTAAACAATGGAAAACTCACCTTTTGGTGAATAATTATGAGTCTTATTATCTTTTGTTCCATAGTTTTACTTCTTAGGAGAGAGAGCATTCATAAACAGAAGCCTTTGCACTGTTTCTCCACAGACTATGTTGTCTGATAATTAGGTTATCTTAAATGAAGTAACCATTAAAAGCTGTAGGCAAACTTCCAGAGATTTGGTTATGATTTGGTTAGGCAAATCACATGTTATCATTAAATTATAGGGGATAGTTATCTTGGGAGATTGCAATGTCACATGAAAAATATTTCTAGTAGCTGCTCTCTGCTGCTTGGCCCATGATACCAGGATACAGAATGCAAGAAGGGTTGCCAGTCAACGTTTACAATCCAACCTTCTTTCACATTCTAGTGCCCCCCCACATGCTATAAGGAGCAAACCCACCTATGAACAAATGTTACATACTGACTGACTTTCTCACAAAAACAAAGCAAGGCTCTTTCTTTGGATTTCTATATATTTACCAGTCTCTCAAGATACAACATGCCTATAGTGACATAAGCATGAAAATGAAAGCATCATTATACCAACCAAGTACATTGATGAGTATTTTAAACCTGTTTTCTATGCTTCAATTTTCAAATTTCTAGAATGGATTGCCGCTACCATAATCCTTTTCCCTTTATTGAAAATAAAATAAACTCCTCATCATTCTGTTACGTTTAGAGGAGCATGAACACATGGTTTCTCAGAGTTGTTTAGATGTGCATTAGGCTGATGATTAAGGATTTTGAGCAGTGTCTTATGTTTCTTTCAGTCATTTTGGATTCCTCAATTGACTGTCCTCTATTAAGTCCTGTACCCCACTTTCTAATATGGTTATTTAGAGTGATTTCTTGTTGGTGGTGTGTCATGCTATCAGCCCGAAAGAGTTCATTAGATGAGATTCCCTGATCAGGAGATTATTCAGTTATTCCATTTTTAAAATCGGTGGTCACTGTGTCCTTCATGGGTCACTTCTGTTGCAACCTCTCAGAAACTGATGATGCGAAACAGTACAGTTTTTTAAAATCATGTAATCATTCTACTGTTAAAAATCTACTACAACGTAATCAGTAACCACTGTACAAGGCTGTCTCCCCCATTCTCTGGGCACTGCTTCTGGTACCGATCTCCTGCTGTGTCAATCCCTCAGCAGACAAATGACTGATGACACCACCATTACTTACGCAATCAAATAACTTAATAATTGGATAGTCCTCCATACTAAACTTTCAAAAATGGAACCAAACTCCCCCGATTGTCAAGGAAGTAGTGCTTAGATAATTAAATAATTCCATGTGATTAACTCCAATGGAGGAATGGCCTGACTCTAGTCAAAAGAACAACATCTTCATCGATTAAAATAATTAATATATAATGAAAAATGATTGCATAATGACATAGTGGTGCATACTTAAATCCCACATGGAGTAGTCAGACTTATCTCTTCCTGGAACAATGATGTTTTAAAAAAATAAAATTGATAATTAATTAGTGGGACTTTTATACTAACACTGACAAGATGGCACCAAAGACCTAAACCTATCGCAGATGTAAATATCTATTTACATTGCTAAATGATGAAGTAATGAGATGATATTTCATCATCGACTCCCAAAACCTGACTCCAAAAGGGACTTATGGTCCATAACATTACCTGTATTTTAAATACATAAATTAAATGATGAATTATTACTTAATTTCCTAGTTTAACAGTTAAAAAAGAAAGTGTAGTATTAGATGATGTGATGGTCTGCTACAACGGACTCCCCTAAGGAGGATCAAAACTCAGGTGATCACTGAATACATAATGACAGATTTTCATAATTAAATGAATAAACATCAAACAAGTGGATGGTGTTTTATGCGTGAAGCCTACATGATTGCTCAATATTGAAAACACATTGAATTCTTAATCATAGATTCAAACAAAAAATGAATGAATAAAGAGATAGTTTCTCATAATTCATCCCTACAGAGATAACAAAATGATATCAACATTGATTTAAATAAAGAAAGAAAGAAAGAAAGAATGAAATAAAGGAAGAAGGAAAGAAAAAATTCACAAGATACAATTTAACACCAACAAGGTGGATCCAGACTCCACTCTTCCTGTAGTAGAAAAAGACAGATTTGAATAATGAAAAAATCTGATAGTTAGATTGTCTGTCACACTTAAGTCACCACAAGGTGTCACCAAACTTCAGGGATAACAGATTATATAATGAAAGAATGTAATAATTACATCTTTAAATATGTAAGCCGTTGACCTTTTTGGCATCATCAATTCCTGGGCAGACTTGCCAGGTATGAAACTGTATGCTGTCATTATGCATTTTTAAAATGCCATCAGTTAATCGTCAGATAATCATACTGTCTTGCCTGATGAATTCTGTTGGCCTAACATCATCACAGCGCCTCAATCTCTGTTGTGGTACGGCACGACCGGAGATAATGAGCCCAATCCTGGCATAGCAGTAGTAGCCAAAATGTTGATAACAGCTGAAAAGATGGCTGCAGCAGGTCTATCACCAGCATAGCTGAGAGAGTGATGTTCTTCTGTCTTCTGAGTCGTCATCCTTTTGCCAGGTCTCGGTGATGGTGCCGACCTCCTAGTGCCACTCCTTCTTCTCATGGTAGATCACAACCGATGTGAAGATGTGGAGGAAGAGCAGGTAGTCAACACCCAGACCACCGTGCCGGCCTTGGTGAAGTCCTTGTACTTCTCAGAGGGCACCGTGCAACCTCTTGGACTCAATCAACCAGCATCCCTCGTACTCTGGGAGATGCATAGATCATTCAGAAAATCTTCTGCCCATGTCTACAACTTTCCTAACCTTGTCCCTGACTGATATTTGCACCCTATCCATAATCGGTGATGGCACTGTCTGTCGTTTACATAATTTAAAGAATGAAATAAGTCAGTAATAGCTAACTGTCACAATACATAGGGGATGCAGCATTTTACTGGCAGGGAAGTATGGCCAGACTCCAGTCAAGAAGGATGTCATAATCATCATTTGAGTCAATGAATCATAATATGTGAAGATATTGCACATTATCTCCACAAGAGGGAGCTTTACAGGTCTCCTCATGGAATGGAGGATTTTTGTTTACATAACTATACAAATATTTACATTATCTTGGGGATTAACACAGATTGTCAATTTAAATTCATTAATTATGTAATTAGATGATCTGTGGCACCAGATTCCAGGTGTCATGGATGATACAATCATTGTTTTATATAATTAAATAATCAAATAATGAGTTCATGGAACAGCATCCACTTCCCTAAGGTGTCTCCAAACCAGGATCATGAACGATACGGTCGTGATAAATTTATGTATTTTAACTACATAATTGATATTAGGATGGTCTATAATAATTGCCTCCCACATTGCGTCACCACAATCCACTTTTCATGGATTAACTAATGTCCTATTTTAATAATCAAATAACAACATAATCAGAGGATGAAATGATTTGCCATACTCCAAACAATTGACTCTATGTTGACACCCACATGATAGTGGGAAATTCCCAGGTTCATCAGTTATTTAATCGCAGAGCACAGTAGTGACATGTTTAAATGCTGAACTGTCAATGTGGATGCAGGGATTTTAGAAGATATCACATATTTAATGTTGGGCGGCTGCCTCAAAAGAGATGGACTGAAATCTAATAATCACAAAGTCTACTCTATCAAATGGATTATCACCTTTCTGAAGGAAGTCTTCAATGGCAAACTCACCTTTTGATGAATAATTGTGGGACTTATTTGTCTTTTGTTCCGTTTTACTTCTGAGGAGAGAGAGTATTCATAAACAGAAGACTTTGATCTGTTTCTCCACAGACTATGTTCTCTGATGATTAGGTAATCTTGAATTTGGTAACCAGTAAAAGCTGTAGGCACACTTCCAGCGGTGTGGCTATGACTTGTTTAGGTGAATCAAATGTTGTCATTAAACGTTTTAGGAGATAGTTACCTTAGGATACTGTAATGTCCCATGATAACACTTTCTCGAAGCTGCTCTCTTGTCCTTGGCCCATGATAACAGGATACAGAATGCAACAGGGTTGCCAGGCAACATTTATGTACCAACAATCTGTCACATTCTAGTTCCCTTCCCACATGCTTAAAGGAGTATAACCACCGATGAACTAAACGTACAGCCTCACTGAGTTTCTCACAAAAACAAAGCAGGGCTCTTTCTTTTGAGTTCTACATATTTACCAGTCTCTCAAGCTAAAACTTGCCTATAGTGACATAAGCATGAAAACGAAAGCATCATTTGCCATCCAAGTACAAAGATGTGTATTTTAAACCTGTTTTCTATGCTTCAATTATCTAATTTCTAGAACGGAAACAATACAATTAATCGCCTCTACCATAATCCTTTCCCCCTTATTGAAAATAAAATAATTTCCTCTTCATCCTATTCCCTTTAGAGGAGCTTGATCCCATGGTTTCTCAGAGTTGTTTAGATTTGCATTAGGCTGATGATTAAGGATTTTGAGCAGTGTCTTATGTTTCTTTCAGTTATTTTGGATTCCTCAATTGACTGTTCTCTATTAAGTCCTGTACCCCGCTTTGTAATACGGTTATTTAGAGTGATTTATTGTTGGTAGTGTGTCATGTTATCAGCCCGACAGTGTTCATTAGATGAGATACCCTGATCCGGAGATTATTCAGTTATTCCGTTTTTAAAATCGGTGGTCACTGTGTCCTTCATGGGTCACTTCTGTTGCAACGTCTCAGAAACTGATGATGCGAAACAGTACAGTTTTTTAAAATCGTGTATTCATTCGCTTGTTAAAAATCTACTATTACGTAATCAGTAATCACTGTATAAGGCAGTGTCCCCCATTCTCTGGGCACTGCTTCTGGTACCGATCTCCTGCTGTGTCAATCCCATAGCAGCCAAATGACGGATGACACCATCATTACTTACGCACTCAAATATATTAATAATTGGATAGTCCTCCATACTTCACTTTCAAAAGATGGAACCAAACTCCAGTGATTGTCAAGGAAGTAGTACTTAGATAATTAAATAATGCCACGTGATGTACTTCCATGGAGGAATGGCCCGACTGTAGTCAAGAAGAACAACTTCTCCATCGATTTAAATAATTAATATATAATGAAAAATGATTGAAAAATGACATGGAGGTGCATACTAAAATCCCACATGGAGTCGTAAGACTGATCTCTTCCTGGATTAATGATGTTTTTAAAAAATTAACTTGATAATTTATTAGTGGTCCTTTTATATTAACACTGACGAGATGGCACCAAAGTCCTAAACCTATCGCTGATGTAAAGATCTATTTACATAGCAAAATGATGAAGTAATGAGATGATATTACATCATCAACTCCCAAAATCTGACTCCAAAAGGGACTTATGTTCCCTAACATTACCTGTATTTTAAATACGTCAATTAAATGATGAATTATTAGTTAATATCCTAGTTTATCAGTTAAGGAAGTAAGTGTAGTATTAGATGACGTGATGGTCTGGTACAACGGTCTCCCCTAAGGAGGCTCAAAACTCCAGTGATCACTGAATACATAATGACAGATTTTCATAATTAAATGAATAAACATTAATCAAGTGGATGGTGTTTTATGCGTGAAGACTAAATGATTGCTCAATACTGAAGAGACATTGAGTACTTAATCATAAATTTGAACAAAAAATTAATGAATAAAGAGATAGTTTCTCATAATTCACTCTTAGAGAGATAACAAAATCATATCAACATTGAATTAAATAAAGAAAGGATGCAAGAAAGAAGAAAAGAAAGAAAGAAAGAATGAATGAAAGAAAGAATTCACAAGATACAATTTAACACTAGCAAGGTGGATCCAGACTCCAGTCATCCTGGAGTAGTAAATGACAGAATTCTATAATGAAATAATCAGATAGTTAGATCGTCTGTCACACTTTAGTCACACAAGGTGGCACCAAACTTCAGGGATCGCAGATTATATATTGAAAGAATTTAATAATTACATCTTTAAATATGTAAGCCATTGACCTTTTTTTGTGTCATCAATTCCTGGGCAGACTTGCCAGATATGAAAATGTATGCTGTCATCACGCGTTTTTAAAATGCCATCAGTTAATCATCAGATAATCATAATGTCTTGCCTCATGAATTCTGTTGGACTGACATCATCACAAGTGCATGACTCTCTGTTGTGGTGCTGCAGGACGTCATTATTGGGTCCAATCCTGGCATAGCAGTAGTAGCCACAATGTTGATAAGCACTGAGAAGATGGCTGCAACAGGGGCCTCACCAGCATAGCTAAGATAGAGAACTTCTTCCGTGTTCTGAGTCGTCATCCTTTCGCCAGGTCTCGTGATGGTGCCGACCTCGTAGTGCCACTCCTTCTTCTCATGGTAGATCACAACTGATGTGAAGATGTGGAGGAAGAGCAGGTATTCAACACCCACACCACCATGCCTGCCTTGGTGAAGTCCATGTACTTCACTGAGGGCACTGTGCATCCTTCTGGATTCAATCATCCTGCATTCCTTGTACTCTGTTAGATGCATAGATCATTAAGAAAAATGTTGTGCAAGTGTCTACAAATTTCATATCCTTGTCCCTGACAGATATTTGTACCCTAACCGTAATCGGTGATGGCACTGTCTGTCGTTTACATAATTTAAATAATTAAATAAATCAGTAATAGCTCTCACTATAATGAGGGGATGAAGCAATTTACTGGAAGGGAAGCATATCCAGACTCCAGTCATGAATGATGTCATCATCATCAATTGAGTCAATGAATCATACAATGTGATGATATTTCACATTAACTCCACATGAGGGAGCTTTACAGGTCTCTTCATGGAATGGAGGATTGTTGTTTACGTAACTATATAAATTTTTACATTATCTTTTGGATTAACAAAGATTGTCAATTTAAATACATTAAGTATGTAATTAGATGATCTGTGGCACCAGATTCCAGGTGTCATGGACGATATAATCATTGTTTAATATAATTAAATAATTAAATAATGAGTTCATGTAACATCATCCACATCCCTAAGGTGCCTCCAAACTAGGCTCATGAACGATGCTGTCGGGATTAATTTAAATATTTAACTACATAATAGATATTAAGTTGGTCTATAATAAATGCCTCCCACATCACGTCACCACAATCCAGTGATCATGGATTAACTAATGTCCTATTTTAATAATCAAATAACAACACAATCATAGGATGAAATGGTCTCCCATACTCCACAAAATTGACTCTCAGTTGACTCCCACATGATTGTGGGAAACGCCCAGGTTCATCACTTATTTAATCGCAGAGCAGAGTAGTAACACGTTTAAATGGTGAACTGTCATTATGTATGCAGGGATTTTAGAAGATATCACATATTTAATGTTGGGCGGCTGCCTCAATAGAGAAGGACTGAAATCCAATAATCACAAAGTCTACTCTATCAAATGGATTATCACCTTCCTCAAGGAAGTCTTCAATGGCAAACTCACCTTTTGATGAATAATTGTGGGTCTTATTTTTCTTTTGTTCCGTTTTACTTCTGAGGAGAGAGAGTATTCATAAACAGAAGACTTTAAACTGTTTCTCCACAGACTATCTTCTCTGATGATTAGGTAATCTTGAATTTGGTCACCAGTAAATGCTGTAGGCACACTTCTAGAGGTGTGGCTATGACTTGTTTAGGCGAATTAAATGCTGTCATTAAAAGTTTTAGGAGATAGTTATCTTGTGAGACTGTAATTTCCCATGATAACACTTTCTCGAAGCTGCTCTCTGGAACTTGGCCCATGATCACAGGATACAGAATGCAACCAGGGTTGCCTGGCAACATTTATGAACCAACATTCTGTCACATTCTAGTGCCCCTCCCGATTGCAAAAAGGAGTATACCCACCGATGAACTAACCTTACAGCCTCATTGAGTTTCTCACATAATCAAAGCAGGGCTCTTTCTTTTGAGTTCTACATATTTACCAGTGTCTCTAGCTAAAACTTGCCTATAGTGACATAAGCATGAAAATGAAAGCATCATTTGCCATCCAAGTACAAAGATGAGTATTTTCAACCTGTTTTCTATGCTTCAATTTTCTAATTTCTAGAACGGAAACAATACAGTTAATCACCTCTACCATAATCCTTTCCCCCTTATTGAAAATAAAATAATTTCCTCTTCATCCTATTCCCTTTAGAGGAGCTTGATCCCATGGTTTCTCAGAGTTGTTTAGATTTGCGTTAGGCTGATGATTAAGGATTTTGAGCAGTGTCTTATATTTCTTTCAGTCATTTTGGATTCCTCAATTGACTGTTCTCTATTAAGTCCTGTACCCCGCTTTCTAATACGGTTATTTAGAGTGATTTATTGTTGGTGGTGTGTCATGTCAGCAGCCCGACAGAGTTCATTAGATGAGATACCCTGATCCGGAGATTATTCAGTCATTCAATTTTTAAAATCGGTGGTCACTGTATCCTTCATGGGTCAGTTCCGTTGCAACCTCTCAGAAACTGATGATGCGAAAAAGTACAGTTTTTTAAAATCGTGTAATCATTCGATTGTTAAAAATGTACTACTATGTAATCAGTAATCGCTGTATAAGGCAGTGTCCCCCATTCTCTGGGCACTGCTTCTGGTACCGATCTCCTGCTGTGTCAATCCCACAGCTGCCAAATGACGGATGACACCATCATTACTTACGCAATCAAATAAGTTAATAATTGGAAAATACTCCATACTTAACTTTCATAAGGTGGAATCAAACTCCAGGGATTGTCATGGAAGGAGTACTTAGATGATTAAATACTGCCATGTGATTAACTCCCATGGAGGAATGGCCCTACTCCAGTCAAGAAGTACAAGATCTTCATCGATTCAAATAATGAATATATACTGAAAAATGATTGAATGATGTCATGGTGGTGCATACATAAATGCCACATGGAGTAGTCAGACTGATCTCTTCCTGTAATAATGATTTATTTATAAAATTAAACTGATAATTAATTAGCTGGCGTTTTATATTAACACGGACGAGATTGCACCAAAGTCCTAAAACTATCGCTGATATAATGACCTATTTACAGAGCTAAACGATGAAGTAATGAGATGATGTTACTTTGTCTCCTCACAAAATCTGACTACAAAAGGGACTTAGGGTCCATAACATTACCTGTATTTCAAATACGTTTATTAAATGATGAATTATTATTTAATTTCCTAGTTTAACAGGTAAATAAGTAAGTGTACTATTAGATGATGCTATGTTGTGGCACGATGGACTCCCCTAAGGAGGCTAAAATCTTCACTGGTCACTGAATACATAATGACAGATTTTCATAATTCAATGAATAAACATTAAACTAGTGGATGGTGTTTTATGTGCAAAACCTAAAGATTGATCAATACTGAAGAGTCATTGAGTTCTTAGTCATACATTTGAACAATAAAATGAATGAATGAAAAGGTAATTTCTCATAATTCACCCCTAGACAGATAACAAAATGAGATCAACATTGATTTAAATAAATAAATAATGAAATCACAAGAGACATTTTAACACCAACAAGGGGGCTCCAGACTCCACTCTTCCTGGAGTAGAAAAAGGCAGATTTAAATAATGAAAGCATCAGATTGTTAGATCGTCTGTCACACTTGAGTCACACAAGGTGGCACCACACTTCAGGGTTCACAGATTATATAATGAACCAATTTAATAATTACATGTTTACATATCAAAGTCGTTGAAATTTTTGGTATCATCAATTCCTGGGCAGATTTGCCAGATATGAAAACGGATGCTGTCATCACAGGTTTTTTAATATTCCATCAGTTAATCGTCAGATAATCATACTTTCTTGCCTGGTGAAGTCTGTTGGCCTGACATCCTCACCGGTGCCTGAATCTCTGTTGTGTTGCGGCAGTACCTGAGGTAATTGGCCCATTGCTGGCATACCAGTAGTAGCCAAAATGTTGATATCAGCTGAAAAGGTGGCTGCAGAAGGGGCATCAACAGCATAGCTGAGAGTGAGATGTTCTTCTGTGTTCTGAGCCGTCATCCTTTTGCCAGGTCTCGGTGATGGTGCCGACCTCCTAGTGCCGCTACATCTTCTAGACGTAGACCACAACCGATGTGAAGATGTGGAGGAAGAGCAAGTAGTCAACACCCAGACCACCATGCAGACTTTGGAAAAGTTCTTGTACTTCTCGGAGGGCACCATGCAATCCTCTGGACTCTATTCTCCAGCATTCCTAGTGGTCTGGAAGACGCATAGACATTCAGAAAATGCTCTGCCCATGTCTACAAGTTTCCTAATTTGTCGCTGACAGATATCTGCAACCTACTAATAATCGGTGTTGGCATTGTCTGTCGTTTAAGTAATTTAAAGAATTAAATAAGTCAGTGATAGCTAACTGTCCCAATAAAGAGGTGATGTAGCATTTAATTGGCTGGGAAGTATGGCCAGACTCCAGTCATGAAGAATGTCTTCATCATCCATTGAAACCATGAATCATAAACTGTGATGATATTGCACATTAACGCCACAAGAGGGAGCTTTACAGGTCTCTTCATGGAGTGGACAATTTTTGGTTTACATAATTACACTCATATTTACATTATCTTGGGGATTAACACAGATTGTCAATTTAAATACATTGATTATGTAATAAGGTGATCTGTGGCACCAGATTCCAGGTGTCATAGTCGATATAATCATTGTTTTGTATAATTAAATAATCAAATAATGAGTTCATGTAACATCATCCACTTGCCTAAGGTGGCCCCAAACCAGGCTCATGAACGATGCTGTCATGATTAATGTAAATATTTTAACTATATAATTGATATTAAGATGGTCTATGATACTTGCCTCCCATATCGTGTAACCACAATCCACTCATGGATTATCTAATGTCCTATTTTAATAATCAAATAACAACATAATCAGAGGATGAAATGGTCTGCCATTCTCTACACAATTTTCTCTCAGTTGCCTCCCACATGATTGTGGGAAACTCGCAGGTTCATCCCTTATTTAATCGCAGAGCACAGTAGTAACATGTTTAAATGCTGAACTGTCATTGTGTATGCAGGTTTTTTAGAAGATATCACATATTTAATGTTGGACGGCTGCCTCAAAACAGATGGACTGAAATCTAATAATCACTAAGTCTACTCTAACAAATGGATTATCACCTTCCTGAAGGAAGTCAACAATGTCAAACTCACGTTTTTGATGAATAATCGTAGTCTTATTATCTTTTGCTCCATAGTTTTACTTCTGAGGAGAGAGAGTATTCATAAACAGAAGATTCTGAACTGTTTCTCCACAGACTATGTTCTCTGATGATTAGGTAATCTTGAATTTGGTAACCAGGAAAAGCTGTAGGCACACTTCCAGAGGTGTGGCTCTGACTTGGTTAGGCGAATCAAATGCTGTCATGAAAAGGTTTAGGAGATAGTTATCTTGGCAGACTGTAATGTCCCATGATAACACTTTCTCGAAGGTGCTCTCTCGTCCTTGGCCCATGATACCAGGATACAGAATGCAAGGAGGGTTGCCAGGCAACATTTATGAACCAACATTCTGTCACATTCTAGTGCCCCTCCCACAGGCTAAAAGGAGTATACCCACCGGTGAACTAACCCTACAGCCTCACTGAGTTTCTCACAAAAACAAAGCAGGGCTCTTTCTTTTGAGTTCTACATATGTACCCATCTCTCAAGCTACAACATGCCTATAGTGACATAAGCACGAAAACGAAAGCATCATTGTTCCATTCAAGAACAATGATGAGTATTTTAAACCTGTTTTCTATGCTTCAATTTTCTAATTTCTAGAATGGAAACAATAGAATTAATTGCCTCTACCATAATCCTTTTCTCTTTATTGAAAATAAAATAAACTCCTCTTCATTCTCTTACCTTTAGAGGAGGTTGATCCCATTGTTTCTAGGCATTGTTTATATTTGCATTAGGCTGATGATTAAGGATTTTGAGCAGTGTCTTATGTTTCTTTCAGTCATTTTGGATTCCTCAATTGACTGTTCTCTATTAAGTCCTGTACCCTGCTTTCTAATATGTTTGTTTAGAGTGATTTATTGTTGGTGGTGTGTCATGTTTTCAGGCCGACAGAGTTCATTAGATGAGATTCCCTGATCAGGAGATTATTCAGTTATTCCATTTTTAAAATCGGTGGTCACTGTGTCCTTCGTGGGTCAGTTCTGTTGCAACCCCTCAGAAACCCATGATGCGAAACAGTACAGTTTTTTTAAAATCGTGGAATCATTCAATTCCTAAAAAATCTACTATTATGTAATCAGTAATCACAGTATAAGGCAGTGTCCCCCATTCTCTGGGCAATGGTTCTGGTACACTACACTCTTCCTGGAGTAGAAAAAGACAGATTTGAAGAATGAAATAATCAGATATTTAGATTGTCTGTCACACTTGAGTCACACAAGGTGGCGCCAAACCTCAGGGATCACAGATTATATAATGAAAGAATTTAATAATTACATCTTTAAATAAGTAAGCCTTTGACCTTTTTTTAAATCATCAATTCCTGGACTGACTTGCCAGGTATGAAACTGTATGCTGTCGTCAGGCATTTTTAAAATGCCATCAGTTAATCGTCAGATAATCATCCTGTCTTGCCTGATGAATTCTGTTGGCCTGACATCATCACAAGCAACTGACTCTCTGTTGTGGTGCGGCAGGACGTGAGATAATGGGCACAAGCATGGCAGAGCAGTAGTAGCCACAATGTTGATAACAGCTGAATAGATGACTGCAGCAGGGGCGTCACCAGCATAGCTGAGAGAGAGATGTCCTTCTGTGTTCTGAGTCGTCATCATTTTGCCAGGTCTCGGTGATGGTGCCGATCTGCTAGTGCCACTCCTTCTTGTCAGTTTAGATCACAACCGATGTGAAGATGTAGAGGAAGAACAGGTAGTCAACAGCCAGACCACCGTGCCGGCCTTGGTGAAGTCCTTCTACTTCTCGGTTGGCAACGTGCAACCTTCTGGACTCAATCATCCAGCATCCCTCGTACACTGGGAGATTCATAGATCATTCAGAAAATGCTCTGCCCATGTCTACATCTTTCCTAACTTTGTCTCTGACAGATATTTGCACCCTAACCGTAATCGGTGATGTCATTTTCGGTCGTTAACATAACTTAATGAATTTAATAAATCAGTAATACCTAACTGTCACAATAAATAGGTGATGTAGCATTGTACTGGCAGGGAAGCATGGTAAGAATCCAGGCATGAAGGATGTCATCATCATCAATTGAGTCAATGAATCATAAATGTGATGATATTGCACATTAACTCCACAAGAGGGAGCTTTACAGGTCTCTTCATGGAATGGTGGATTGTTGTTTTCATTACTATACAAATATTTACATTATCTTGGGGATTAACACAGATTGTCAATTTAAATACATTAATTATGTAATTAGATGATCTGTGGCACCAGATTCCAGAGGTCATGGACGATATAATCATTGTTTCATATAATTAAATAATCAAATAATGAGTTCATGAAACATCATCCACTTCTAATGTACTATTTTAATAATCAGGTCCAGGGCCAGGGCCAGGGCCAAGGCCAGGGCCAGGTCCAGGGCCAGGGCCAGGGCCAGGGCCAGGGCCAGGGCCAGGGCCAGGGCCAGGAACAGAAATCCAGATACACTGAAGCAGAAACAAGAGCAAGTGTGGAAAAACCTTGAGTACATTGTCACAGGGGACAATTTCCTGAATAACAAAACAATTAATGAATGGGACCCTATGAAACTACAAGGATTGTGTAAGATGAAGGACACTGTCAATCAGGAAAGGGTCAGCTTAATTGGGGTTGATTTTTTACAATTCCCCACCGAGTAGTGGCCAAATTAAAAGTATATAAAGAACTAAAAAAAACTATATATCATATGCTGTGGAAAAATTCTTCTGTATAATATGAATTTGTTTTACTCTCAGTTGTTAAAAATGAGCTCAAAATACTATAGCAGTGCATGAAGAGTTGGGTGGCCGGACCAAAGTAGGATCTTTCTGCGAAAAATTGTGGAGTCAGTGAAGTCATGAACCAGACCAAAATATAGCAAGAGTAGATGAATAGGCTAATGTCACAAACCTTGGACAGCACATAAACTAATAGAAATGGGTTAATTTAAGTTGTAAGATCTCATTAGTAATAAGCCAGAGCTATTGGTTGAACATTTGTAATTAATATAAGCCTCAGCATGTTTATTGGAGTGCTGCAGGTAGAATAAATTCCTGCCTACATTTGAAAATCTACGTAATCCAAATTAAAAAAAAAATGGGGTATGGGTATAAGCCAAGATTTCTCAGCAGGTATATGTCAAGTAGCTGAGAAACACTTAAAGGAATGTTTGACAACATTAGCCACTAGAGAAATCAAAATGAAAACTACTTTTTCATTCCATCTTAGAACTTTGAGGATGGCAAATATTAAACATGTAAGTAACAGCTCATGCTACTAAGGAAGGCAAGCAAGGAGAAAACACTTCCACTCCTTGTAAAAGTGCAATTTAATGCAGCCTTTATGAACATAAGTATCATCATTCTTCAGAAACCTGAGAGTCTAACTATGTCAATGCCAAACTATACCACTCTTAGTCTTACACCCAAAGGTTGTTCCATTCTACCACAATGATCATCAAGGCTTTATTCATGATAACCATGAACTGAAAAGACCCAAGAATTCCCTGACCTGGAGAACTGATTGTAAAAGAAATGGGGTGCATTTACACAATATATTTACTCAACTGTAAAAGCTCTGTGAGCTAATGTCAACTACAATAAAAGCAGGGAATCAAAATTCCTTCTTACCCCTCCCTTTTTGTTCTGTGACCGCCACTGCTTTGGTCAGTGAACTCCATTTCTACATAGGTCCCTCTTCATGGGTAAGTCCACCATAAAAGCTGGAGGGATTGGAATAAACAGGTTCATTGTGGTATTTTTTCTTTTCACAGCATAGTCAATGTCCTGCCTGGATGCAATGCAAAACTGTCTTCCCAGGACTGAGCAGGTGTATAAAATTACAAACAACTCCACAATTAAATACTGTGAGGCAAGCCTGAACCCTAGTTCTCATTAAACTAAACAACTTGTTCCCAAGTTTCCTAATGGTGTGTCACTATAATGCAGTTAGTTCTTCCTGTTCTGGCGACCTAACGAGTATAAATTATCTATCACTACTACCTCATAACTATAATTTTGTTACGGTTATGAATCATATATATCAGTGTTTTCTGATTCTAAGCATCTATACAAGAGACCACCCTAACTGGAAACTGAACACTGAGTAGTTCTAGCTTCCCACCCTACATTGTACACACACCAATTCTGTGTTTTCAATTCACATGGAAGTAATGAATACATGTGGGAAAAAACACAGAAAGCCACTCAACCTGCAACCTCATGCTCTTCTTTTAAGGGAGACCCATGCTCACTGCCTTAAACTGCAAGTTGTAATCTCACCATTGCCTAGAATGGTTTTCCCTGAAGTGTATACAGTGCACAGTTTTTCCTCTTAAGGTCTGTAGCAAGAAGCCATGCTCCATATGGAAATACTTTTTTATTTTATTTATTTTTTTGGTCAGGGCCTTGGACACAACCTTATGTGGCATAGTGGTAATTTTAGAACTCTGCAGTGCTATAGACTTGCAATCCAAGAATTATGGTTGTTTAGTCAAGAAGATAATGATGACAATGTCCTGTTATGCTACAGACAGGGTTCAAGTGACATCAGTCAACATACCTGACCTTTCCTCAAATCCGTTTTTCAAAAAAGCTGGAGATAAACAGTTGTAGAATAAATACACCTTTAATGTACACCATGATTTATTGTTTTGTTTGACCCTGTTATGAACCTTGAACAGCACTTTAAAGGACTGTTCTTTTATGTTCGGTTGGCATTTTACTGGTGGTGAAATCAGGATTTTCTCTTTCATTATGGAAATGCAGCTTAAATGCCTCTTATCATGATGAACAAACATTTACATCTTATCATATCAATTTCTAACAGTAGTGGTTATCATATAGGTCAAACAAAACTGGGCTGTTCAGGAAGCACCCCTAAATTAGCTAAATTCTACTTTATGTGTCATAATGTCTCTCTCCTAAGATATGATATGTTTTTATAATATTAGTTATACTCTCTACAAAACACTTTAGTATTGGATTGCTACTGTCCACATGAGATAGCATTTACAAGCTCAATAGAATTAAATCCAGAGAAATCCTGAACTTAAATATTAAATATTAAAAGTGATGAACTTCTGGAATATACTAGAGAGATGAGGGCTCTCTAAATTTGGCACATATGCCTTCCTTGATGACAATCCAACCACAAGATATCAGCAATTCAAAGGAATGTTAAAATCCGGCATATTCTAAGCACAGTCTGGCTCCAGATACTCTGCCATGATACTATGAATAGGCAAATTTCACAATGTGATGTGATCAAAGCTGATGCCCTGCCTGAATGGAATTGCAAGGAAGAAAAAGGACAAACAGATATAGGGTGCACATCACCAGACAAGAAGCAAACTCAACCAGTTTCTAGCTGCTGGTTTCCACCCAGTTAGGGGAGGAACAGCTCCAAGGGCTCAGCATCAGCTGCTGCATCTCTTAATCTGGGAATCTTGGAATCTCACTCACCTTCCCAAGCCACTCCTTCCCTTCTGGGAACAGCAGATCCTATATTAACATGGGAGGTTGTGGGGCTTTCAAGTGGTTTTTGTGGGGCTTCAATCGAAGCCAGCCCAAAATCTGTATCTGAGTAGGACAGTGTGGATGGGGAAAAGGCTAGCTATATACAATAAAGAAAAGACAGAGAGACAGGATAAAGGTCAGGTGGCCAGATCAGTCTATCCTGAAATGCCACAAGTTTTTTTTTTTTTTTTTTTTTTTTCACACTTACATACCTTATCAATAAAGGAGAACACACTATCATGTATATGGAGCAAATAGACTTTTCTTCCTCACATCTTCTAAGGTTTCTGTAGCAACGCCTGAGTTATAACTTCTTTTTCCCTAACGTTCAGGTCAGGAGGAATGACACCTCAGATTCAACTTATCCTTCCCTATACCTGAGAGTCAGGAACAGTTACCTCATTCCGGGTCACTTGTTATTTAAACTAAGAGAATGGAAACATTCTTCTGTAGCCACAACTTTGATCTTTAGATCTTATGACTTGATAAGGAAAACTTTGAACTTTCTGTCCTTGTCAGAAGATGGAGTGCAGCCATTATTATGGGCACCCACAGAATATCTATGCATACAGTCAAAATTGTGGAGGGAAATGGACGAAATTCTAGGGATGGCAAGTTTAATAATGGCATAGCATCTGTAGAGTGATATTCCTATAAAAAGGGGGGATAATGGTTTGTGGGCATATTGTTATCACAGTTGTGTAATCTCATTGTATTGAAATCTAATTTATAAGAAGAAAGAAGGATCTTGAAAACAGAGAAACTTTGGCACAAAATGGAAAAAAAAGCTATGAACATAGTGCTGAGTATTCAATTTTTAAAATTGGAGTGGACTGTGTCCTCCATGGGTCACTTCTATTGCAATCTCTCAGAAACTGAGGATGAATGCAAAACAATACACTTATCTAAGGTGGCCCAAAACGAGACTAGTGATCAATGCTGTCATCATTAATTTAAATAATGTAATTACCTAATTAATATTTAGATGGTCTAAAATACTTGACTACCACACTGTGGAACAATAATCCACTGATCATGCATTACCTAACGTCTTGTTGTAATAATTGAATAATAACATAATCAGAGGATGAAATGATCTGCCATACTCGACACATGTTTTCTCTCACTTGACTCCCACAAGATTGTGTGAAACTCACCAGTTCATCCCTTATGTAATCGCAGAGTTGAGTAGTAAAATGTGTAAATGCTGAAACATCATTGTGTGTGCAGTGTTTTAGAAGATATCACATATTTAATGTTGGACAGCTGCCTCAAAAGAGAGGAACTGCAATCCAATAATCCCTATGTCTACACTAACAAATGGATTATCACCTTCCTGAAGGAAGTTAACAATGGAAACTTCGCCTTTTGATGAATAATTATGAGTCTTATAATCTTTTAATCCATAGTTTTACTTCTTAGGAGAGAGCATTCATAAACAGAAGTCTTTGAACTGTGTCTCCACAGACTATATTCTCTGATATTAGGTAATCTTGAATTGGGTAACCAGGAATAGCTGTAGGTAAACTTCCAGAAATTTGGCTATGGCTTGTTTAGAGGAATCAAATGCTGTCATTAAAAGTTTTAAGAGACAGTTATCTTGGGAGATTGTACTGTGCCATAACACTTTATTGAAGCTGCTCTCTGGTTCTTGGTCCATGATACCAGGACACAGATTGTAAGCAGGTTTTTCAGGCAACATTTACGAGCCAACATTCTCTCACATTCTAGTGCACCTCCACATCCTAAATTTAGCATACCCTCCAATGGACAAAACTTATAGCCTCACTGATTTTTCTCACAAAAATGACTTATACATATTTACCAGTATCTCAAGCTCACAAAATGCATATAGTGATATAAGCATGAAAACA
Source organism: Phodopus roborovskii (assembly GCF_943737965.1). Taxonomy (NCBI): domain Eukaryota; kingdom Metazoa; phylum Chordata; class Mammalia; order Rodentia; family Cricetidae; genus Phodopus; species Phodopus roborovskii. The sequence goes on along the minus strand of NW_026125803.1, from coordinate 31,038 downwards.
ATAGCATCATAATGCCTTTCAAGTACATTGATGTGTATTGAAACCTATTTTCTATGCTTCAATTGTCTCATTTCCAGAATGGAACAATATCATTAATCACCTCTAGCATAATCCTTTTCTATTTACTGAAATGAAAATAAACTTCTCTTCATGCTCTTACCTTTAGAACTGCTTGATCACATGATTTCTCAGAGAAGTTTTCATTTGCATTTAGCTGATGACTAAGGATTTTGAGCACTGTCTTATGTTTCTTTCAGTCTGAATGATGCACTGATCAATCAGAAACTGCTGTGTCCTTATGAACAACTTTCCTAACTTTGTCCCTGACAGATATGTCCACCCTAATCATAATTGATGATGTCACTGTCTGTCATTTAAATAATTAAATATTTCAGTAATAGCAAACTGTCACAATAAGTAGGTGATGTAGCAGGGAAGAATGGCCAAACTCCAGTATCGAAGTATGTCATCATCATCAATTGAATCAATTAATCATAAAATGTGATGATATTGCATATTAACTCCCCAAGGGGGAGCTGTACAGTTTTCTTTATGAAATAGAGGATTGTTAGTTTACATAATTATACAAATAATAACATAATCATGGGTATTAACATGAATTGTTAATTTAAACACTTTAATTATGTAATTAGATGATCTGTTGCACTTACCCCACATGGTGACACCAAATTCCAGGGTAATTGATAATTAGTTGGCATTTTATATTAACGCCTGAGGAGGTGGCACCAAATTCCTAAACCTATCGCTGATGTAATGATCTGTTTCAATAGCTAAATGATGAAGTTACGTCATCAACTCCCAAAATCTGACTGCAAAATGGACTTATGGTCCATAACATCACCTTTATTTTAAATGCGTTAACTAAATGATGAATTATTTTTTTTAATTTCCTAATTTTACAGTTAAATAAGTACGTGTAGTATTCGATGAATTGATGGTCTGGCATGATTGACTCCCATAAGGAGGCTCCAAACTCCAGTGAACACTGAATAAATAATGACAGATTATCAAAACTAAATGAATAAAAGTTAAACTAGTGGATGGTGTTTTATATGCGACTCCTACAAGATTTCTCAAAACTGAAAAGATCATCAAGTTTTTAATCATAGATTTGGACAAAAAAAAATAAATGAATTGTGAGATAATTTCTCATATGTCACCCCTAGAGAGATAACAAAATGATATTGCCATTGATTTAAAGAAATAAATAAATAATGAAATCACAGGAGTCAATTAACACCAACAAGGTGGATCCAGACTCTGCTCTTCCTGGAGTAGAAAAAGACAGATTTGAGAAATGAAATAATCAGATATTTAGATCGTCTTTCACAATTGAATGTCACAAGGTGGCACCAAACCTCAGGGTTCACAGTTTATATAATGAAACAATTTAATAACTACATCGTTAAATATGTAAGTCATTGAAATTTTTTGTGTCATCAATTCCTTGGCAGACATGCCAGACATGATAATGTGTGCTGTCATCACTGCTTTTTAAAATTCCATAAGTCAATAATCAGATAATCATTCTGTCTTGCCTGATGAACTCTGCTGGCCTGACATCATCACCAGCGCCTGAGTCTCTGAGGTGGTGCAGCAGGACCTGAGATGATGGGCCCATACCGGGCGTAGCAGTAGTAACTAAAATGTTCATAGCAGCTCAAAAGATGGCTGCAGCAGGGACATCACCAGCAGAGCTGAGACAGAGCAGTTAGTCCATGTTCTGGGTTGTCATCCATTCTGCGAGGTCTCGGTGATGGAGCCGACCTCCTTGTGCCACTATTTCTTCTCATCGTAGACCACAACCAATTTTGTACCCAAAAAACCATGCCTGCCTTGGTGAAGTCTTGGTACTGCGCGGAGGGCACCATAGAATCTTCTGGACTCAGTCATCCAGCATCCTAGTACTCTGGGTGATGCATAGATCATGCAGAAACTGCTGTGTCCATGCCTACAACCTTGCTAACCTCGTCCCTGACAGATATTTGCACCCTAATCGGAATCGATGATGTCATTGTCCATCGGTTAAATAATTTACATAACTAAATAAGTCAGTAATAGCTAACTGTCACAATAAAGAGGTGATGTAGCATTTAACTGGCAGGACAGAATGGCCAGACTCCAGTCAGGAAGGGTGTTATCATCATCCGTTGAAATAATTAATCATAAAATGTGACGATACTGCATATTAACTCCCCAAGAGGGAGATTTACAAGACTATTCATGGAATAGAGGAATAGGTTTAAAATACTATGCAAATCTTTACATTATCTTCAGTCTAAACAAGAACTGTCAATTGAAATAATTTAATTACGTAATTAGATGATCAGAGGCACCAAATTCCAGGTGTCAAGGATGATATAATCATTGTTTTACCTAACTAAATAATCAAAAAATGAGTTGATGTAGCATGGCACACTTCCTTAAGGTAGCTCCAAACCATAGTCGTAAACATAGATGTCATGATTAATTTAAATGTTTTCCTTCATAATTAATATGTAGGTGGTCTAAAATAGTTGACTCGCACATCCTGGAACCAGAATCCACTAATCATGGATCCTATTTTAATAATTAAATTATAACATAATCAGAGGATGAAATGGTCTGCCATACTTGACAAAATTTTCTCTCACTTGACTTCTACAATGTTGTATGAAAGTCCCCAGTTCATCCCTTATGTAATTGCAGAGTTTAGTAGTAAAATGTGTAAATGCGGACATGTCGTAGTGTGTGCAGGGCTTTAGAAGATATCACATCTTTAATGTTGGACAGCTGCCTCAAGAGAGATGGACTGCATTCCAATTATCCCTCAGACTATGCTAACACATGGATTACCGCCTTCCTGAAGGAAGTTGTCAATGGAAAACTCACCTTTTGATGAATAATTGTGAGTCTTATTATCTTTTAATCCATAGTTTTACTTCTTAGGAGAGAGAACATTCATAAACAGAAGTTTTTGAACTGTTTCTCCACAGACTATGTTCTCTGATATTAGGTAATCTTGAATTGTGTAACCAGTAAAAGCTGTAGGCAAACTTCCAGAGATTTGGCTATGACTTGGTGAGGTGAACCACATGGTGTCTTTAAAAGTTTTAGGAGACAGTTGTCTTGGGAGATTGTAATGTCCCATGATAACACTTCATCCAAGCTGCTCTCTGGTCCTTGGACCATGATACCAGGATACAGAATGCAAGCAGCGTGGCCAGGCAACATTTATGATCCAACATTCTGTCACATTCTAGTGCACCTCCCACATGCTAAAATTAGCATACCCACCAATGGACTAACCTTACAGTCTCAGTGATTTTCTCACTAAAAATGCAGGCCTCTTTTTCTGAGTTTTACTTATATCAGTCTCTGAAGCTACAACCTGCCTATGGTGATTTAAGCATGAAAACGAAACCATCATTATGCCATTCAAGTACACTGATGATTACTTAAACATATTTTCTAGCTTCAATTTTCTCATCCAGAATGGAAACAATAACATTAATTGCCTCTACCATAATTCTTTTGTATTGACTTAAAAGAAAATAAATTCTCCTCACTCTCTTTCCTTTACAGCAGCTGGATCTCATTGTTTCTCAGAGTTGTTTTGATTTGCATTTGGGTGATGACTAAGGATTTTGAGCACTGTTTTATGTTTCTTTCAGTCACTTTTGATTTCTTAATTGATATTTCTCTATTGAGTCCTATATCCCTCTTTCTAGTATTGTTATATAGAGTTATTTTGAGTTGATGGTGTGTCATGTTATCAGCCTGACAGAGTTCATTAGATAAGATTCTCTGAATTTGAGATTATTAAATTATACAATTTGTAAAATTGGTGTGGACTGTGTACTTCAAGGGTCAGTTCTTTTCCAACCACTCAGAAACTGATGATGCAGAAACAACACAGTTTTTTTTTTTAGATCGTTTAACCATTTGATCGTTAAAAATCTATTATTACATAATCAGTAATCACTGGATAACCCAGTGTACCTCATTCTCTGGGCAAGGCTTCTGGGACAAATCTCCTCCTGTGTCAATCACACAGCAGCCAAATGAAAGATGACGCCATCATTACTTATGAAAGATATAAGTTAATAATTGGATAGTACTGCATACTTCAATTTCATAAGATGGAACAAAACTCCAATGATTGTCAAGGAAGTTGTACTTAGATAATTAAATAATGCCACATGATTGACTCCCAGGGAGGATTGGCCAGACTGCCGTCATGAAGAACAACATCTTCATCAATTCAAATAATTAATATATAATGAAAAATGATTGAAAATGACATGTTGGTACATACTTAAATCCTCATGGAGTAGTCAGACTGATCTCTTCCTGGAATAATGATTTATTTAAAAAATTAAATTGATAATTATTTGGTATTTTAGATTAACATTAATGAGGTGGCACCAAAGTCCTAAACCTATCGCTGATGTAATGATCTATTTACATAGCTAAATGATGAAGTAATGAGATGAAGTTACTTCATCAACTCCCAAAATCTGACTCCAAAAGAGACTCATGGCCCACATCATTATCTGTGTTTTAAATACGTTAATTAAATGATGAATTATTATTTAATTTCCAAGTTTAACAGTTAATTAAGTCAGTGTAGTCTTAGATGGTGTAATGGTCTGGCGTGATGGGCTCGCATGAGGAGGCTCAAAACTCTAATAATCACTGAATACATAATGACAGATTTTCATAATTAAATGAATAAACATTAAACAAATGGATGGTGTTTTATATGTGAAGCCTAAGAGATTGCTCAATACTGAAGAGTTATTGAGTTCTTAATCATAGATTTGAACAAAAAAATAAATGAATAAAGAGATAATTTCTCATAATTCACCCCTAGAGAGATAACAAAATGATATCAACATTGATTTAAATAAATAAATTAATACATACATAAATAATGAAATCACAAGAGACAACTTAACACCAACAGGGTGGATCCAGCCTCCACTCTTCCTGGAGTAGAAAAAGACAGATTTGTATAATGAAATAATCAGATAGTTAGATCGTCTGTCACACTTGAGTCACACAAGGTGGCACCAAACTTCAGGGTTCACAGATTATATAATGAAACAATTTAATAATTACATCTTTACATCTGTAAGTCATTGACCTATTTTTTATCATCAATTCCTCGGCAGACTTGCCAGATATTAAAAGTATTCTGTCATCACGGATTTTTAAAATTCTGTAAGTTAAGCGTCAGATAATCATACTGTCTTGCCTGATAAATTTTGTTGGCCTGACATCATCAACAGCATCTGAATCTCTGTTGTGTTGCGGGAGGACCTGAGATAATGGGCCCATTCCTGGCATAGCAGTAGTAGCCAAAATGTTGATATCAGCTGAAAAGATGGCTGCAGCAGGGGCAACTCCATCATAGCCGAGAGAGATGTTCTGCGGTGCTGTGGGTCTACATCCTTTTGCGAGTTCTCATTGACGGTGCTGACCTCCTAGTGCCACTACTAATTCTCATCATAGATCAATACAGATGTGAAGATGTGGAGGAAGAGCAGGGAGTCAACACCCAGACCAACATTCCTGCCTTGGTGAAGTCCTTGTACTCTTCGGAGGGCACTATGCAATCTTCTGGACTCAAACATCCTGCATCCCTAGTACTCTGGGAGATGCATAGATCATTCAGAAAATTCTCTGCCCATGTCTACAATTTTCCTAACCTCGTCCCTGACAGATATTTGCACCCTAATCATAATCGGTGATGGGATGGCAGTGTCTGTCGTTTAAATAATTTAAAGAATTAAATAAGTCAGTAGTAGCTAACTGTCACAATAAAGAGTTGATGTACCATATAACTGGCAGGGAAGCATGGCAAGACTCCAGTCATGAAGGATGTCATCATCATCAATTGAAACAATGAATCATAAAATGTGATGATAGTGCACATTAACGCCACAAGAGGGAGCTTTAGGGGTCTCTTCATGGAATGGAAGATTTTTGGTTTACATAACTATACAAATATTTACATTATCTTTGGTATTAACATGAATTGTCAATTGAAATACTTTAATTATGTAATTAGATGATCTTTGGCACCAAATTCTAGGTGTCATGGATGATATAATCATTGTTTTATATAATTAAATAATCAAATAATGAGTTCATGTAACCTCATCCACTTCCCTATGGTGGCTCCAAACCAGACTCGTGAACGATGTTGTCGTGATTAATTTAAATATTTTAGCTACATAATTGATACTTAGATGGTCTATAATAATTGCATCCCACATTGTGGAAATTCAATCCACTGGTTATGGATTAATGTCCTATTTTAATAATCAAATAACAACATAATCAGAGGATGAAATGGTCTGCCATACTCGACACAATTGACTCTCACTTGACTCCGACATGATTGTGTGAAACTCCCAGGTTCATCCTTTTTTTTAATCGCAGAGTTGAAAAGTTAAATATTTAAATGCTGAAATGTCATTGTGTATGCAGGGTTTTGAGAAGATAGCACATATTTAATGTTGGATGGGTGCCTCAAAAGAGATGGACTGCAATCCAATAATCCCTACGTCTACTCTAACAAATAGAGTACCAACTTCCTGAAGGAAGTTAACAATGGAAAACTCACCTTTTGATGAATAATTGTGAGTCTCATTAACTTTTGTTCCATAGTTTTACTTCTTAGGAGAGAGAGCATCCATAAACAGAAGGCTTTGACCTTTTCTCCACAGACTATGTTCTCCGATAGTTAGGTATTCTTGAATTTGGTAAGCAGTAAAAGCTGTAGGCAAACTTGCAGAGATTTGGCTATGATTTGGTTAGGCGAATCAAATGCTGTGATTAAAAGTTTTAGGAGATAGTTATCTTGGGAGAACTGTAATGTCCCATGATAAAACTTTCTCGAAGCTTCTCTCTGGTCCTTGGCCCATGATACCAGGATACAGAATGCAAGCAGGGTTGCCAGGCAACATTTATGATCCAACATTCTGTCAAATTCTAGTGCCTCTCACACATGATAAAAGGAGCATACCCACCAATGAACTAAACTTACAGCCTCACTGAGTTTCTCACAAAAACAAAGCAGGCCTCTTTCTTTTGAGTTGTACACACCAACCAGTCTCTCAAGCTACAACCTGCCTATAGTTACATAAGCATGAAAATGAAAGCATCATTATGCCACTCACGTACATTCATGAGTATTTTAAACCTGTTTTCTATACTTCAATTTTCTTATTTCTAGACTGGAAACAATGCAATGAATGGCTTCTACCATAACTCTTTCCTCTTTATTGCATGATTTTCTTACCTTTATAGGAGCTTGATCCCATGGATTCACAGTGTTGTTTAGATTTATTTTGGCTGATGAATAAGGATTTTGAGTACTGTCTTATGATAATTTCAGTCATTTTTGATTCATCAATTAATAGATCTCTATTAAGTCCTGTACCCCGCTTTCTAATATGGTTATGTAGAGTTATTTTGATTTGGTGGTGTGTCATGTTATCAGCCCGACAGAGTTCATTAGGTGAGATTCCCTCATCAGGAGATTATTCAGTCATTCCATGTTTAAAATCTGTGGAGACCGTGTCTTTCATGGGTCAGTACTGTTGCAAACTCTCAGAAGCTGATTTTGCGAAACAATACAGTTTTTTTTAAATCATGTAATCATTTGATTGTTAAAAAGCTACTATTATGTAATCAGTAATCACTGGATAAGGCAGTGTCCCTCATGCTCTGGGAAATGATTCTGATACCGATCTCCTGCTGTGTCAATCACACAGCAGCCAAATGAGGGATGATACCATCATTAACTACGAAATCAATTAATTTAATAATTAGATTGTCCTGCATTCTTAACTTTCAAAAGATGGAACCAGACTCCAGTGATTGTCCAGAAACTAGTACTTAGATAATTAAATAATGCCACACGACTAACTCCCAGGGAGGAATGGCCAGACTGCAGTCATGAAGAACAACATCTTCATCGATTTAAATAATTAATATATAATGAAAAATGATTGCATAATGACATGGTGGTGCATACTTAAATCCCACATGGAGTAGTCAGACTGATCTCTTCCTGGAATAATAATTTATTTGAAAAATTAAATTGATAATTAATGAGTTGGCGTTTTATATGAACACGGACAAGATGGACCCAACGTCCTTAACCTATCGCTGATGTATTGATCTATTTACATAGCTAAATGATGATGTAATGAGATGAAGTTACATCATCAACTCCCAAAGTCTGCTCCAAAAGGGACTTATGGACCATAACATTACCTGTACTTTAAATATGTTACTTAAATGAAGAATTATTATTTAACCTTCTAGATGAACAGTTAAATAAGTAAGTGTAGTATTAGATGATGTGATGGTCTGGCATGATGGACTCCCATAAGGATGCTCAAAACTCCAGTTATCACTGAATACATAATGACAGATTGTCAGAGTTAAATGAATAAACATTAAACAAGTGGATGATGTTTTATACATGAAGCCTAAAAATTGCTGAATACTGAAGAGTCTTTGAGTTCTTAATTATAGATTTGAACAAAAAAATGAAAGAATAGAGATAATTTCTCACAACTCACCCCTAGAGAGGTAAAAAAATGATATCAACATTGATTTAAATAAACAAATAAAGAAATAATTAATGAAATCACAAGAGACAATTAACACCAACAAGTTGGATCCAGACTCCACTCTTCCTAGAGTAGAAAAAGACAGATTTGAATTCTGAAATAATGAGAGTGTTAGATCGTCTGTCACACTTGAGGCACACAAAATGGCACCAAACTTCAGGGTTCACAGATTATATAATAAAACAATTTAATAATTACAGCTTTAAATATGTAAGTCATTGACATTTTTTGTATCATCAATTCCTGGGCAGACTTGCCAGGTATGAAACTGTATGCTGTCATCACGCATTTTTATGGATTTTTAACATTCCATAAGTTAATCGTCAGATAACCATATTGTCTTGCCTGATGAATACTTTTGGCCTGACATCATCTGAAGATATCATTGAGTTTTTAATTATAGAATTGAACAAAAAAATGAATAATGAGATAATTTCTCATAATTCTCTCATAGACAGATAACCAAATGATATCACAATTGATTTAAATAATTAATTTATTAATTAAATCACAGTAGACAATTAACACCAACAAGTTGGGTCCAGACTCTACTCTTCCTGGAGTAGAAAAAGACACATTGGAGAAATGAAATAATCAGATATTTAGATCATGTGTCACAACTGAATGGCACAAGGTGGCGCCAAACTTCAGGGTTCACAGTTTATATAATGAAACAATTTAAGAATTACATCTTTACTCATGTAAATGGTTGAAATTTTTTGTATCATCAATTCCTGGGCAGATAAGCCAGACATGATAATGTATGCTGTCATCACGGAGTTTGAAAATTCCATGAGTCAGTGATCTGATAATCATTCTGTCTTGCTTGAAGAACTCTGCTGGTCTGACATCATCACCAGAGCCTGATTCTCTGTTGTGGTGCGAAAGGACCTGATATGATGGGCCCATACATGGCGTAGCAGTAGTAGCTAAAAATGTTGCTATCAGCTGAAAAGATGGCTGCACCAGGGGCCTCACCAGCAGAGCTGAGACAGAGATGTTCTTCCGTGTTCTGGGTCGTCATCCTTTTGTGAGGTCTCGGTGATGGTGCTGATCTCTTAGTGCCACTACTTCTTCTAATGGTAGATCACAACCAATGTGAAGATGTGGAGGAAGAGCAGGGAGTCAAACAGCCAGACCACCATGCCTGCCTTGGTGAAGTCCTTGTACTACTCGGAGGGCACCCTGGAATCTACTGGCATCAATCACCCAGCATCCCTAGTACTCTGGGTGATGCATAGGTCATTCAGAAACTGCTGTGTCTACAGCCTTCCTAAACTTATCCTTGACAGACATTTGCACCCTAATTGTAATCGGAGAGAGAACATTCGTAAACCGAAGTCTTTGAACTGTTTCAATACAGACTATGTCCACTGATAATAGATAACCTGGAATTGGGTAACTAGTAATAGCTGTAGGCAACCTTCCAGAGATATGGTAATGACTTAGTTAGGGGAACCAAATATTGTGATTAAAAGTTTTAGGAGATAGTTATCTTGGGAAATTGTATTGTCCCATGGTAACACTTTATCGGAGCTGCTCTCTGGTTCTCGGCACATGGTACCAGTATACAGAATGCAAGGAGGGTTTCCAGGCAACATTTATGATCCAACATTCTGTCACATTCTAGTGCACCTTCCACATGTTAAATTAGCATACCCACCTTACAGCCCAACTGGTTTTCTCACGAAAACAAAGCACTGCTCTTTCTTTTGATTTATACATATTTACCAGTCTCTCAAGCTACAAAGTGCCTATAGTGATTTAAGCATGAAAAGTGTGGCAAGCCACAGCCCTGAGGTGGTGCCATGCTGGATGCCAGGTAAGTCCGAGCTTAGCTGTAAACAAGCCTTATTTGGAAGTGCTTGATGGATCTCGTATGCTTCCTCCTTCTGTGGCCTACCCGGGATCGCCTGTTGGCATGAGCTGATTGGGCAGTGAGCGCATATTTAAGGGCTTGCTGGAGCTGGAAGGAGCAGATTCTGATGTATAAAGTACCTGAAGAAACTGCTTGAAGAAGAGTCATGATCCTGTTTCCTTGCTGGCAGAGGTAGACGCAACAGAAAACGAAAGCATCTTTATGCCACTCAAGTACATTGATGAGTATTCAAACCTATTTTCTATGCTACTATTTTCTCATTTCCAGGATGGAAACAATACCATTATCACCTCTACCATAATCCTTTTCTCTTTACAGAAGAGAAAACAAACTTCTTTTCATTCTCTTACCTTTAGAACAGCTTGATCACATGGTTTCTCGGAGTAGTTTTGATTTGCATTTGGCTGATGACCAAGTATTTTGAGCACTGTCTTATGTTTCTTTCTGTCGTTTGTGATTCCTCAATTGATAATTCCCTATTAAGTCCTGTACCCCAATTTCTAATATGGTTATTTTGGGTTATTTTGAGTTGGTGGTGGCTCATGTTATCAGCCTGATGGAGTTCATTCGCTAAGACTCTCCAATCATGAGATTATTAAATTATTCAAGTTTGAAAGTCGGTGTTGACTGTGTCCTTCATGGGTCAGTTCTTTTGCAAATGCTCAGGAACTGATGATGCGAAACAATTTGTTTAAAGCGTTTAATCATTCGATCAATAAAAATCTATTATTATGTAATCAGTACAGTACTCACTGGATATCCCAGTATCCCTTACCCTCTGGGCACTGGTTCTGGTACCAATCTCCTGCTGTTTCAATCGCACAGCAGCCAAACCCATAACAGATGACATCATCATTCTTTACCTAATCTAATAAGTCAATAATTGGATATTCCTGCATACTTAACTTTCATAAGATGGAACCAAGCTCCAGGGATTTTCAAGGAAGTAATACTTAGAAAATTAAATAATTTCACATGATTATCTCCCAGGGAGAAATGGACAGACTCCAGTCATGAAGCACAACATGTTCATCAATTTCAATAATTAATATATAATTGGAAATAAGTGAATAATGACATGGTGGTGCATACTTAAATACCACATGGAGAAGTCGAACTGATCTCTTCGTGGAATAATGACTTATTTAAAAAATTAAATTGATAATTAATTATTTGGCATTTTATATTAACTCTGACAAGATGGCACCAAACTCGTAAAGCTACGGCTGATGTAATGATCTATTTAAATAGCTAAGTAATCAAGTAATGAGATGATGTTACACCATCAACTCCCAAAATCTCACTCCAAAAGGGACTTATGGTCCATAACATAATCTTGTGTCTAAACAAGAAGTGTCAATTTAGATAATATAATTATGTAATTAGATGATCAGTTGCACCAAACTGCAGGTGTCATGGATGATATAATCATGTTTTATCTAACTAAATAATCAAATAAAGAGTTGATGTAACATCATCCACTTTCTTAATGTGGCTTTAAACCATACTTGTGAATATTGCTGTCATGATTAATTTAAATACTTTACTTACATAATTACATAGATGGTCTAAAATACTTGACTCCCATATCATGGAACCATAATCCACTGATCATGGGTTATATATAGTCATATTTTAATAATTAAATTATAACATGATCAGAGGATGAAATGCTCTGCCATACTCGACACAATTTATTCTCACTTGACTCCCACACTATTGTGTGAAAGTCCCCGGTTCATCCCTTATGAGATCACAGAGTTTCTTAGTAAAATGAGTAAATGCAGACATGCCATTGTGTATGCATGCATTTAGAAGATATCACATATTTAATGTTGGAAGGCTGCCTCAATACAGATGGACTAAAATCCAATTATTCCTCAGTTCACTCTAACAAATGGATTACCACCTTCCTGAAGGAAGTTAACAATGGAAAACTCACCTTTTGATGAATATTTGTGAGTCTTATTATTTTTGAATCCATATTTTTTTCTTCTCAGGAGAGAGAGCATTCATAAACAGAAGTCTATGAACTCTTTCCACACAGACTATGTTCTCTGATATTAGGTAATCTTGAATTGGGTAACCAGTAAAAGCTGTAGGCAAACTTCCAGAGTTTTGGCTATGACTTGGTGAGGTGAATCATATGCTGTCTTTAAAATTTTAGGAGATCGTTTTCTTGGAAGATTGTAATGTCCCATGATAACACTTTATCGAAGCTGCTCTCTGGTCCTTGGCCCACGATACCAAGATACAGAATGCAAGCAGGGTTGCCAGGCAACATTTATGATCCAACATTCTGTCACATTCTAGTGCACCTCCCACATGCTAAAATTGTGATACCCACCGATGGACTATCCTACAGCCTCACTGATTTTCTCAAAAACAAAGCAGGCCTCTTTTTCTGAGTTATACCTATTTATCAGTCTCTCAAGCTACATCATGCTTATAGTGATTTAAGCATGAAAATTAAAGCATCATTATGCCAATCAAATACATTGGTGAGTATTTAAACCTATTTTCTATGCTTCAATTTTCTCATTTGCAGAATGGAAACAATACCATTTATTGCCTCTACCATAATCCTATTCTATTTACTGGAAAAAAAAATTCTCCTCACTGTCTTACCTTTAGAGCAGCTTGATCTCATGGTTTCTCAGAGTTGTTTTTATTTGTATTTGGCTGATGACTAAGGATTTTGAGCACTGTCTTATGTTTCTTTCAGTCACTTTTGAGTTCTCAATTGATAATAATTCTTTATTGAGTCCTGTATCCCACTTTCTAATATGGTTATGTAGAGTTATTTTGATTTGGTGGTGTGTCATGTTATCAGCCTGACAGAGTCCATTAGATAAGATACTCTGATTCTGAGATTATTAAATTATTCAATTCGTAATATCGGTGTTGACTGTGTCCTTCATGGGTCAGTTCTGTTGCAACCTCTCAGAAACTGATGATGCAGAAATAATACAGTTTTTTTTAAAAGTCATTTAATCATTCGGTCCTTAAAATATCTATTGTTACATAATCAGTAATCACTGGATAACCCAGTGTCCCTCATTCTCTGAGCACTGCTTCTGGTACCAATCTCTTGCTGTGTCAATCGCACAGCAGCCAAAACCATAATGGATGACAAAATCATTATTTATGTAATCAAATAAGGAAATAATTGGATAGTCTTGCATTCTTCACTTTCATAAGATGGAACCAAACTCTAGTGATTGTCAAGGAAGTAACACTTACATCATTAAATAATGCCACACGATTAACTCCCAGGGAGTAATGTCCAGACTTGAGTCATGAAGGACAACATCTTCATTGATTTAAATAATTAATATGTAATGAAAAATAATTGATTAATGACATGGTGGTGCATACTTAACTCCCACATGCAGAAGTCAGACCATACTCTTACTGTAATAAAGATTTATTTAAAAACTTAAATGGATAATTAATTAGTTGGCGCTTTATATTAACTCTGACAAGATGGCACCAAACTCGTGAACCTATGGCTGATGTAATGATCTATTTCAGTAGCTAAATAATCAAGTTATGAGATGATGTTACATCATCGACTCCAAAAATCTGACTCCAAAAGGGACTTATGGTCCATAACATCATCTTTATTTTAAATGAGTTAATTAAATGATGAATTATTATTTAATTTCCTAATTTTACAGTTAAGTAAGTGTAGTATTAGATGATGTGATGGTCTGGCATGACTGACTCCCATAAAGTCTCAAAGCTTCAGTGATCACTGATTAAATAATGACAGATTTTCATAATTAAATGAATAAAAATGAAACAAGTGGATTGATGGGAGATGTCATTCTGTATATGTTTCTCATACTGGTTAATAATAAAGCACGGTTGGCCAATAGGAAAGGAAGATAGGAGGGACTAGGAGACAAGGAGGAAATAGGAAGTAGTAAGGAGGAGTAAAGATGGAGAGTCTGGAGAGAGCTGGACACCAGCCGCCTCCCTGGTAAGAGAAGGCCATGTGAAAATACATAGATCAGCAGAAATGCGTTAATAATTAAGGCGGAGCTAGCCGATAAGAAACAAGTAACCGGGCCAAAAGCACTGTATCAAATACAGAGTCTCTGTGTATTATTTGGGGCTGCCACGGCGGCGGGACAAGACTGGCAGGGGGAGGAAAACCGTACTCCTTACAGTGGATGGTGTTTTATACGTGACTCCTATGAGATTGCTCAAAACTGAAGAGATCATTGAGTTTTTAATCATAGATTTGAACAAAAAAATGAATGAGATAATTTCTCATAATCCAACCCTAGAGAGATAACAAAATGATATCACCATTGATTTAAATAAATAAATAATGAAATCACAGGAGAAAATTAACTCCCACAATATAGAAAACCTTGTTCAGATGAATTCATTTTTCTAAATCAAATGCTACATGATTGCATTCTTTTGTATAAGTGCCTTGGCACGTCGGTCAAGTATGAGTGCTTACAAGAGAAAATATTCATGTGTAGAAAACTGTGATTACAGATTTGATTTAATTTTAATCATGTGATGTCAGTGTGTTGGTTTGTGACTGTGATGCTTGTTCCCAAGTTGGTTAGACCCTTGAGTATTCCTTGATTAGGAACTCCAGAACATTCTCAAACATCAGACATACGTCCTCGCAATGAGCTTGTCATAATTTTGCTTTTCCATTCTCTATGCTGTACATATTTCACATCCTTTCATACTATCTTGATAACAGGTAATAGGGAACAACTTACAGTAAATAAAACACATCTCAAATAAACAATTTGGTGAATAATTTAGACATCATACTTGTATTAAGTTTCAATGAACTACATTATTTCATTTGAAAATGGGGTATTAATAAGTTCACTAGAAACATGAGAAATGATATATTTGTGTTTTCTTGGGAGACAACTTACACAGATGAAAATAAAGAAACGTGGAAAGTTTCCTATTCAAGAAAATATACTTTCTTATCTGACAAGTTCTGCAACACAAGAAGAGGTCAGGGGGAGAGAAAGAGGGAGGAAGAGAGGGAGAGCACAACACATACTTCTCCACTTTCTGATCATGTATTCAGAAACAAAGAATCATTATATGAGACAGATTCTGACTTCCTCAGGAGATGATCTGAGAAGAAAGCCTGGATTCAGAAGAAATTTTCCCTCTGACTGGTGGGTGTGCTAGAGGCTCTGATTTGTTAGTAAAACCTGAGTGACAGGATCAGGTGTGCACAAGAGACACAGTCCATTGAGGGCGGCTTTGGGAAGGTGACCAAATATTTTTTTCTTAGCTGCCATCGTGTTCCGTGAGGTGTCATAGAATGTAATTTGGTCAAGGTGCAGTTAGCACCGTGCCAAGCCAGATCTCTATGAGTTCAAGGCTAGCCTGGTCTACAGAGTTCCAGGACCAGCTCCAAAACTACAGAGACCCTGTCTTAAAGAAACAAATAGATAGATTGATGCTGCCCATATGTAGATGTTGTTTGAGAACTGTAACCTGACACATACATTTACAGTCAATGACCTGTTTCTCAAACCTCTGACCTGACATAACTGTGTCAAGCAGGATTGGACACATGACGGTTTCCTCATTGCCAATTAAATATTAATTGCCTCAAAATAACCACCCAAAACTGTGCACCCAAAGTGATCTGTATCCATACACATGACAGGGATGAAAACTTGCTGAGAACTTCAGAATCACTACCCCTATCACAGTCTGGTCCTTTCTCATAAAGTTTACTAAATCACCTGAATTTTTTCTCATTTTTTTTCCTACAGTGTACACAATAAACCATGCCTCCTACTCTTGCCTAGAGGCAGAAAAAAAATTGGTCTACAAGTGAATTGTTTTCCTATGACCACATTGTGTATGACTTCATGATGGAAAGTGGAAAATTTTAAATCTCTTATGTGGAATAGTTACTTAAGAATTTTGGAGATGTAATATATAGCACAGATGTTCATTGCTTTGGAGAGTAACAGACTTGTGTCAAAGCCAATTGATTCGACATGGAGAGTTTGCCTCAGCAACATTATTTTCTAACAGGATGAAAATGCAGCCCTTCTCCCTTCCTAGGGAGAAATCCCTTCACACACTTGGGAGATTAATAAAGAAAAAATCTCTTTAATGATGGCATGCATACATCTCTAGCTAATGCTCAAAGTAGACCCAGATTAGATACATTCGCATTCCACATACACAATCTTCCTTAAATGTCTTTTTGGGTCCATGGTCCAAGTTACACTTTGAAAAAATTAAAGAGAGACAGGGAACTTGTAGTTGTAGGCACTGAGATATATGGGAGGATTATATGGCAAAGAAACATCCTAGAGTAATTTCTAAATACACCATTGACCTGGTCTTGAACTCATTATGGTCTGCCAACCTCTGCCTTCAGAGTGCAGGGATTTAAGCTTCTTCAGATTAGCATTTTGTATACTACTCCAAGGGGGGATGGGAGGAATGGAAGAAAATAGTGGACTTCTATGAAGTAGCAGGAAGCATCAGACCATGGGACAAATTCTGGAGGCAGCTACTCAAATTACACTATACAAGAGGAACACAGGCTATCTCAAGAACATTACTGACTAAGCCCAAGATGGCATTTCCATCAATAATGACAGCTCTACATGGTTGGAAAGCTTAGGTTCTCAGGATCTGAAGCAAACCCTCCATGAAAGCTGTGACTGCAGACCATTACCAGCTCTACCAAGCACAGTCCTGGTTTTAGAGAAAGCTCTGCTTTTTTGTCAATATATTAGGCCCTTAGGGAAGCCTCCCATGAATGTTCCTCCTCCCTGACTGAGTGCCTAAATGAAAGCCATGTGATGAACTGCATGATAGGGCAAGTCCTTAACATGACAATGATTTGATTCTCAAATAGTTTTCACCTGGTGTCCTATGCCCACCTGGAATAACAATGCTTGTCTCAAGAAGAACACTGTAACTTCATGGCACAACTGGCTTTAATGTTGCTTTTGACAGTGTAATGCCTCCTTGAGCACCTTGTTAGAGACCTGTTTTTCATAGAACAATGGGCATAGTAGCAGATTATAAATCAACGGTGGCTTATTTGTGACAGTTTTGACCCAAATGTCTAGACAATCCTCTTAAATAAAAAAAAACATTGTGATTATTAAACTTAAAGAAAAGTATGATGGCTAAAATCTTCACCAAATTGTTTGCATGATTTTGATTTCCTCTTTCATGGGCTCTTCCCTATCACTTCATATCAAGATAATAGAGAAAGGATAGAGACAGGGTTAGAGATATGGACGAGAATAATTATAGAACGTTCATTGCCAGGACCTATGTCAGGATTTTGACAAAATTCTATAGTTCCTGCTACAAGAATAACTCAAGAGGCTAATATTCTTGGGAACAAGTGTGAGCAAATGCAAATCCATCCACTGGCATTACATAATTAAAATTAAATCAAATCTTAAACCAAACATATTTTCTCCTGTAAATATACCATATTGTGAGCACTCATTCCTAAAACCCAGGTACTTAGGTGTTTAAAGTCTTAACAGTTTCCTCCAATATGAATTGCTTTATGTAATACAAAGAAAATGTGTAGGATTGGATTTACAGAAATCAATCTTCTAAATGGGGTTTTTATATTGTTAAAGTAATGATTGAAAGGGCCCCCATTGTAGGGCCTCTGCTAAAGAGACCTCAGCTGGAGAGTGCCAGGTCCCAGCTAGATCTGCCTATCAGTACAGAAACATCCAGAGTATCAGCCAGTATTTGTCATCCATTGCCAGGCCTTGGCTAGAGTCCTCTACTGGATTTTTGGAACCCTCCCTGAGAATTGCCGGTCTCCATGGGACCACTCTGAGTTCTTGCAGGGTGGATCATTGACCACCATTGTAGGGGCTATGCCAAACAGGCCTCAGCTGGAGAGTGCCAGGCCCAGGCTAGATCTGCCTATCAGCTTAAGGAATACCCTGACTCCCAGCCTTCGAAATCTTTGACTTGCATCGCCAGTCTTCTGCTGGAATCTGAACTTATATCCCCATTTCTGGGCCCTGACTGTGGAGAGACCTCCCAGGGTGCTTGGAGCACCAAGAGCTACAGATATCAAACTTCTGACCTACCAAAACACACCAGGGAAGAAGCTATGGGAAGATGGCCATACAATAAAACACCTAACAACAGAATGACAAGAATACCAGCACCAGAATCTACAGAACCTACACCAAATGGACCAGAAAAAAACAAAGCAGATGAAGTAGAAGAGAACGAATTAAAAATTATTGCCATAAAACATGAAGATGTGAGAAAATACCTTAAAGAAATGGAAGAAAAAACAAAGAATTGGAAAAACTGAACAATTTTCTTGAAGAGAGTACAGAAAGCCAGAAAACACAATTAAGCAAGTGAAGGAAATGTTTCAAGACTTGAAAATGGAAATGGAGACAATAAATAAAATGTAAACCGAAGGAATGCTGGAAATGGAAAAACTGGGCAAATGATCAGGAACTACAGAAGAAAGCATAACCAAGAGAATTCAAGAGATAGAAGAGAGAATCTCAGGCACAGAAGATAAAGTAGAGGAAATAAATTCACCGACCAAAGAACATCATAAATCCAACAAATCCTAAAGAAAAAACATCCAGGAAATATGGGAAACTGTGAAAAGGCCAATCCTAAGAATAATAGGCATAGAGGAAGGTGAAGAAGCCCAGCTCAAAGGTGCCGAAAACATATTCAACAAAATCATTGAGTAAAACTTTCCCAATCTGAAGAAGGACATGCCCATGAACGTACAATGAGCATACCAAACACCAAAAAGGACTCCTCGACATATAATAATCAAAACATCTAACATACAAATAAAGAAATTACATTAAGAGCAGTGAAGGAATAATTAAAGGTAACATATAAAGACAGACCTATGAAAATTACACCTGACTACTCCATGGAAAGCCGCAAAGTGAGAAGGTCCTGGACAGATATTCTACAAGTATAAAGAGTCCACGGATGCCAGCCCAGGCTACTATACCCAGCAAACCTCTCAATCAGTATAGATGAAGAAAACAAGATATTTAATGATAAAGCCAGATTTTCACAATATGTATCTACAAAGCCAGCCATACAAAAAGATTTGGAAGGAAAACTCCAACCCAAGGAAGTTAACTATGCTCACAAAGATGTAGGCAAAAGATAATCCACTTCACCACAAATCAAGGGTAAAGCAGGACCAATAAATTCACAATACCACTGCCAACAACAAATCTAAAACAAACAAGCATTGACAATCCATGGTCCTTACCCTCCCTCAACATTAGTGGCCTTAACTTTCTTGTAAACAGACACAGGCTAACAGAGTGGATATGAAGACAGAATCCATCTCACTCCTGCATACAAGAAATACATCTAAGCTTCAAAGATAGATATTACCTCAGGCTAAGAAAAGATCTTCCAATCAAATGGACCCAAGAAGCAAGCAGGTGTGGCTATCCTAAAATCTAACAAGTTAGACTTCCAACCAAAATTAATCAAAAGAGATGAAAACAGTCATTCCGTATCCATCATAGGAGAAATCCATCAATACAAAGTCTCAATTCTGAACTACTATGATCCAAATACAAAGGCAACCACATTCATAAAAGAAACGCTACTAAAACTCAAACCTCACATAAAACCTCACTCACTTACATTGGGAGACTTCAACACAGCACTGTCACCACTAGACAGGACAACCAGTCACAAACTTAACAAAGTAACAGCCCGACAGATTTCTTTAGATGAGATTCCCTAATCAGGAGATTATTCTCTTATTCCATTTTTAAAATCGGGGGTCACTGTGTCCTTAATGGGTCAGTTCTGGAGCAACCTCTAAGAAACTGATGATGCGCAACAGTACAGTTTTATTATTTTTTAAAATCGTGTAATCATTCGTTAGTTAAAAATCTACTATTGCGTCATCAGTAATCACCGTATAAGGCAGTGTATCCCATTCTCTGGCCACTGCTTCTGGTACCGATCTCCTGCTGTGTCAGTGCCACAGCAGCCAAATGACAGATGGCACCATCATTACTTACGCAATCAAATAAGTTAATAATTGGATAGTCCTCCATATTTAACTTTCAAAAGATGGAACCAAACTCCAGTGATTGTAAAGGAAGTAGTACTTAGATAATTCAATAATGCCACGTGATTAACTCCCATGGAGTTTTGGCCCGAGTCCAGTCAAGAAGAACAACATCTTCATCGATTTTAATAATTAATATATAATGAAAAATGACTGAAAAATTACATGGTGGTGCATAATTAAATCCCACGTGGAGTAGTCAGACTGATCTCTTACTGGAATCATGATGTTTTTAAAAAATTAAATAGAAAATTAATTAGTGGGCCTTTTATATTAACACTGATGAGATGGCACCAAAGTCCTAAACCTATCGCTGATGTAAAGATCTATTTACATAGCTAAATGATGAAGTAATGAGATGATATTACATCATCAACTACCAAAATCTGACTCCAAACAGGACTAATGCACCATAACGTTACCTGTATTTGAAATACGTAAATAAAATGATGAATTATTACTTAATTTCCTAGCTTAAAAGTTAAAGAAGTAAGTGTAGTATTAGATGACGTAATGGTCTGGTACAACGATCTCCCCAAAGGAGGCTCAAAACCCCAGTGATCACTGAATAGGTAATGACAGATTTTCATAATTAAATGAACACAAATTAAACAAGTGGATGGTGTTTTATTCGTGAAGCCTAAATGGTTGCTCAATACTGAAGAGACATTGAGTACTTAATCAGAGATTTGAACAAAAAATGAATGAATAAAGAGATAGTTTCTCATAATTCACCCCTAGAGAGATAAAAAAATGCTATCAACATTGATTTCAATAAAGAAAGGAAGAAAGAAAGAATGAAAGAAAGAAAGAATGAAAGAATTCACAAGATACAATTTAACACCAACAAGGTGGATACAGACTCCACTCTCCCTGGAGTAGAAAAAGACAGATTTGAATAATGAAATAATCAGATAGTTAGATGTTCTGTCACACTTGAGTCACACGAGGTGGCTCCAATCTTCAGGGATCACAGATTATATAATGAAAGAATTTAATAATTACATCTTTAAATATGTAAGCCGTTGACATTTTTTAGTATCATCAGTTCCTGGGCAGACTTGCGAAGTATGAAACTGTATGCTGTCATCACACATTTTTAACAAGCCATCAGTTAATCGTCAGATAATCATACTGTCTTGCCTGATGAATTCTGTTGGCCTGACCTCATCACAAGCGCCTGAATGTCTGTTGTGGTTTGGCAGGACATTTGATAGTGGGCCCAGTCCTGGCATAGCATTAGTAGCCACAATGTTGATAACAGCTGAAAAGATGGCTGCAGCAGGGGCTTCAATATCATAGATGAAAGAGAGATGTTCTTCTGTCTTGTGAGTCGTCATCCTTATGCTAGGTCTCAGTGATGATATCGACATCCTAGTGCCACTCCTTCTTCTCATGGTAGATCACAACCAATGTGAAGATATAGAGGAAGAACAGGTAGTCAACAGCCAGACCACCGTTCCGGCCTTGGTGAAGTCCTTGTACTTCTCTGAGGGCACCATGCAACCTTCAGGACTCAATCACCCAGCATCCCTAGTACTCTGGAAGATGCATAGATCATTCAGCAAATGCTCTGCCCATGTCTACAACTTTCCTATCCTTGTCCCTGACAGATTTTTGCACCCTAACCGTAATCGGTGATGGCAGTGTCTATCGTTTACATAATTTAAAGAAAGAAATAAGTCACTAACAGCTAAGTGTCACAATAAATAGTGGATGTAGCATTCTACTGGCAGGGAAGCATGGCCAGACTCCAGTCATGAAGGATGTCATCATCATCAATTGAGTCAATGAATCATACAATGTGAAGATATTGCACATTATCTCCACAAGTTAGAGCTTTACAGGTCTCTTCATGGAATGGGGGATTGTTGTTTATATAACTATACAAATATTTACATTACCTTGGGGATTAACACAGATTGTCAATTTACATTCATTAATTATGTAATTAGATGATCCGTGGCACCAGATTCCAGGTGTCATGGACGATATAATCATTGTTTTATACAATTAAATAATCAAATAATGAGTTCATGTAACATCATCCACTTCTCTAAGGTGGCTCCAAACCAGGCTCATGAACTATGCAGTCATGATTAATTTAAACATTTTAACTACATAATTGATGATAAGATGGTCTATAATAATTTCCTCCCACACCGCATCACAACAGTCTACTGATCATGGATTATCTAATGTCCTATTTTAATAATCAAATAACAAAATAATCAGAGGATGAAATGCTCTGCCATACTCCACACAATTGACTCTCTGTTGACTCCCACATGATTGTGGGAAACTCCCAGGTTCATCCCTTATTTAATCGCAGAGCAGAGTATTAACATGTTTAAAATGCTGAACTGTCATTGTGTATGCAGCATTTTTAGAAGATATCACATATTTAATGTTGGGCGGCTGCTTCAAAAGAGATGGACTGAAATCCAATAATCACAAAGTCTACTCTAACAAATGGATTATCACTTTCCTGAAGGAAGTCAACAATGGCAACTCACCTTTTGATGAATAATTGTGAGACTTATTTGTCTTCTGTTCCATAGTTTGACTTCTTAGGAGCTAGAGTATTCATAAACAGAAGACTTTAAACTGTTTCTCCACAGACTACGTTCTCTGATGACTGGTAATCTTGAATTTGGTAACCAGTAAAAGCTGTAGAAACACCTCCAGAGGTGTGGCTGTGACTTGTTTAGGCGAGTCAAATGTTGTCATTAAAAGTTTGAGGAGATAGTTACCTTGGGAGACTGTAATGTCCCATGATAACACTTTCCGAAGCTGCTCTCTGGTCCTTGGCCCATGATACCAGGATACAGAATGCAACAGGGTTGCCAGGCAACATTTATGAACCAACATTCTGTCACATTCTAGTGCCCCTCCCACATGCTTAAAGGAGTATACCCACCGATGAGGTAACCTTACAGCCTCACTGAGTTTCTCACAAAAACAAAGAAGATTTGAGTTCTACACATTTACCAGTCTCTCAAGCTACAACTTTCCTATAGTGACATAAGCATGAAAACAAAAGCATCATTGTGCCATTCAAGTACAATGATGAGTATTTTAAACCTGTTTTCTATGCTTCAGTTTTCTAATTGCTAGAACGGAAACAATACAATTAATCGCCTCTAATGTAATCCTTTTCCCTTCATTGAAAATAAAATTAACTCCTCCGCATCCTCTTACCTTTAGAGGAGCTTGATCCCATGGTTTCTCAGAGTTGTTTAGATTTGCATTAGGCTGATGATTAAGGATTTTGAGCAGTGTCTTCTGTTTCTTTCAGTCATTTTGGATTCCTCAATTGACTGTTCTCTATTAAGTCCTGTACCCTGTTTTCTAATATGGTTATTTAGAGTGAATTATTGCTGGTGGTGTGTCATGTTAACAGCCCGACAGAGTTCATTAGATGAGATTCCCTAATCAGGAGATTATTCTCTTATTCCATTTTTAAAATCGGGGGTCACTGTGTCCTTAATGGGTCAGTTCTGGTGCAACCTCTCAGAAACTGATGATGCGAAACAGTACAGTTTCGAGTAATCATTCGATTGTTAAAAATATACTATTATGTAATCAGTAATCACTGCAAAAGGCAGTGTCCCCCATTCTATGGGCACTGCTTCTGGTACCGATCTCCTGCTCTGTCAATCCCACAACAGCCACATGAGGGATGACACCATCATTACTTACGCAATCAAGTAAGTTAAAAATTAGATAGTCCTCCAAACTTAACTTTCAAAAGATGGAACCATACTCCAGTGATTGTCAAGGAAGTAGTACTTAGACGATTAAATAATGCCACGTGATTAACTCCCATGGAGAAATGGCCCGACTCCCGTCAAGAAGAACAACATCTTCATCTATTTAAATAATTAATATAAAATGAAAAATGATTGAAAAATAACATGGTGGTGCACACTTAAATCCCACATGGAGTAGTCAGAATGACCTCTTCCTGGAATAATGATGTTTTTATAAAATTAAATTGATAATTAATTAGCTGGCGTTTTATATTAACACTGACGAGATGGCACCAAAGTCCTAAAACTATCGCTGATGTAATGACCTACTTACAGAGCTAAATGATGAAGTAATGAGATGATGTTTCATCGTCTACTCACAAAATCTGACTCCAAAAGGGACTTAGGGTCCATATCATTACCTGTTTTTCAAATACGTTAATTAAATGATGAATTATTATTTAATTTCCTAGTTTAACAGGTAAATAAGTAAGTGTACTATTAGATGATGCTATGTTCTGGCACGATGGACTCCCCCTAAGGAGGCTTAAATCTTCACTGGTAACTGAATACGTAAGGACAGATTTTCATAATTCAATGAATAAACATTAAACTAGTGGATGTTGTTTTATGTGTGGAAACCTAAAGATTGATCAATTCTGTAGAGTCATTGAGTTCTTAATCATACATTTGAACAATAAAATGAATGAATGAAAAGATAATTTCTCATAATTCACCCCTAGAGAGATAACAAAATGATATCAACATTGATTTAAATAAATAAATAATGAAACCACAAGAGACATTTTAACACCAACAAGGGGGCTCCAGACTCCACTCTTCCTGGAGTAGAAAAAAGGCAGATTTAAATAATGAAAGCATCAGATTGTTAGATCGTCTGTCACACTTGAGTCACACAAGGTGGCACCACACTTCAGGGTTCACAGATTACATAATGAAACAATTTAATGATTACATCTTTACATATCTAAGTCGTTGAACTTTTTTTCGTATCATCAATACCTGGGCAGACTTGCCAGATATGAAAACGGATGCTGTCATCACGGATTTTTAATATTCCATCAGTTAATCGTCAGATAATCATACTTTCTTGCCTGATGAATTCTGTTGGCCTGACATCCTCACCGGTGCCTGAATCTCTGTTTTGTTGCGGCAGGACCTGAGGTAATTGGCCCATTCCTGGCATACCAGTAGTAGCCAAAGTGTTGATATCAGCTGAAAAGGTGGCTGCAGCAGGGGCATCAACATTTTAGCTGAGAGAGAGATGTTCTTCCGTGTTCTGAGTCGTCATCCTTTTGCCAGGTCTCGGTGATGGTGCCGACCTGCTAGTGCCACTACATCTGCTAGACGTAGACCACAACCGATGTGAAGATGTGGAGGAAGAGCAAGTATTCAACACCCAGACCACCATGCAGACCTTAGTAAAGTTCTTGTTCTTCTCGGGGGGCACCATGCAATCTTCTGGACTCTATTCTCCAGCATTCCTAGTGGTCTGGAGTCGCATAGACATTCAGAACATGCTCTGCCCATGTCTACAAGTTTCCTAAATTGTCGCTGACAGATATATGCAACCTAAAAATGATCGGTGTTGGCATTGTCTGTCGATTAAGTAATTTAAAGAATTAAATAAGTCAGTGATAGCTAACTGTCCCAATAAAGAGATAATGTAGTATTTAACGGGCACGGAGGTATGGCCAGACTCCAGTCATGAAAGATGTCATCATCATGGAGTCAATGAATCATAAAATGTGTAGATATTGCACATTATCTCCACAAGAGGGAGGTTTACAGGTCTCTTCATGGAATGGAGGATTGTTGTCTACATGAGTATACAAATGTTTACATTATCTTGGGGATTAACACAGATTGTCAATTTAAATTCATTAATTATGTAATTAGATGATCTGTGGCACCAGATCAGGTGTCATGGGCGATATAATCATTGTTTTATCTAATTACATAATCAAATAATGAGTTCATGTAACATAATCCACTTTCCTAGGTGGCTCCAACCAGGCTCATGAATGATGCTGTCGTGATTAATTTAAATATTTTAACTACACAATTGATATTAAGATGGTCTATAATAATTGCCTCCCACATCGCGTCACCGCAATCCACTGATCATGGTTTATCTAGTGTCCTATTTTAATAATCAGATAACAACATAATCAGAGGGATGAAATGGTCTGCCACACTCCACACAATTGACTCTCTGTTGACTCCCACATGATTGTGGGAAACTCCCAGGTTCATCCTTGTTTAATCACAGAGCAGAGTAGGAACATGTTTAAATGCTGAACTGTAATTGTGTATGCAGGGTTTTTAGAAGATATCACATATTTAATGTTGGGCGGTTGCCTCAAAAGAGATGGACTGAAATCCAATAATCACTAAGTCCTCTCTAACAATCGGATTATCACAATCCTGAAGGAGTCAACAATGGCAAACTCACCTTTTGATGAATAAATGTGAGTCTTATTATCTTTGTGTCCATAATATTACTTGTTAGGAGAGAGAATTCATAAACAGAAGACTTTGAACTGTTTGTCCACAGACGATGTTCTCTCATGAGTAGGTAATCTTGAGTTTGGTAACCAGTAAAAGCTGTAGGCAAACTTCCAGAGATTTGGCTGTGACTTGGTTAGGTGAATTAAATGCTGTCATTGAAAGTTTTTGGAGATAGTTATCTTGGGAGACTGTAATGTCCAATGACAATTCTTTCTGAAGCTGCTCTCTGGTCCTTGGCCCATGCTACCAGGATACAGAATGCAAGCAGGGGTTGACAGGCAACATTTATGAAACAACATTCTGTCACATTCTAGTGCCCCTCCCACATGCTAAAAGGAGCATACCCACCGATGAACTAACCTTACCACCCCGCTGAGTTTCTCACAAACACAAAGCAGGGCTCTTTCTTTTGAGTTTTACATATATACCCATCTCTCAAGCTACAAAATGCCTATAGTGACATAGGCATGGCAATGAAAGCATCATTATGCCATTCAAGTACAATGATGAGTATTTTGAACCTGTTTTTTATGCTGCAATTTTCTAATTTCTAGAAAAGAAACAATAAAATTAATTGCCTCAACCATAATCCTTTTCCCTTTCTTGAAAATAAAAATAAACTCCCTCTTCATCCTCTTACCATTAGAGGAGCTTGGCCCCATGGTTTCTCAGAGTTGTGTAGATTTGCATTAGGCTGATGATTAAGGATTTTGAGCAGTATCTTATGTTTCTTTCAGTCATTTTGGATTCCTCAATTGACTTTTCTCTATTAAGTCCTGTATCCTGCTTTCTAATATGGTTATTTAGAGTGATTAATTGTTGGTGGTGTGTCATGTTATCAGCCCGACAGAGTTCATTAGATGAGATTCCCTAATCAGGAGATTATTCAGTTATTCCATTTTTAAAATCGGGGGTCACTGTGTCCTTCATGGGTCAGTTCTGTTGCAACCTCTCAGAAACTGATGATGCAAGACAGTACAGTTTCGTGTAATCATTCGATTGTTAAAAATCTACTATTACGTAATCAGTAATCACTGCATAAGGCAGTGTCCCCCATTCTCTGGGCACTGCTTCTGGTACCGTTCTCCTGCTCTGTCAATCCCACAACAGCCATATGACCCCGATGAAACCATCATTACTTACTTAATCAAGTAAGTTAAAAATTGGATAGTCCTCCATACTTAACTTTCAAAAGATGGAACCATACTCCAGTGATTGTCAAGGAAGTAGTACTTAGATGATTAAATAATGCCACGTGATTAACTCCCATGGAGGAATGGCCCGACTCCCGTCAAGAAGAACAACATCTTCATCGATTTAAATAATTAATATATAATGAAAAATGATTGAAAAATGACATGGTGGTGCACACTTAAATCCCAGAATGATCTCTTCCTCGAATAATGATGTTTTTATAAAATTAAATTGATAATTAATTAGTGGGCCTTTTGTAGTAACACTGACGAGATGGCAACAAAATCCTAAACCTATAAGCTGATGTAAAGATCTATTTACACAGCTAAATGATGAAGTAATGAGATGATATTACATCATCAACTCCCACAATCTGACTCCAAAAAGGGACTTATGGTCCATAACATTACCTGTATTGTAAATATGTCAATTAAATGATGAATTATTACCTAATTTCCTAGTTTATCAGTTAAAGAAGCAAGTGTGAGTATTAGATTATGTGATGGTCTGGTACAACGGTCTCCCCTAAGAAGGCTCAAAACTCCAGTGATCACTGAATACATAATGACAGATTTTCATAATTAAATGAATAAACATTAAACAAGTGGATGGTGTTTTATGCGTGAAGCCTAAATGATTGCTCAATACTGAATAGATATTGTGTTTCTTAAGTCTTCAGATTTGAACAAAAAAAATGAATGAATAAAGAGAAAGTTTCTCACTAATTCACCAGGGAGGTAACAAAATGATATCAACATTGATTTAAATAAGGAAAGGAAGAAGAGAAAGAAAGAATTCAAAGATTCAATTTAACACCAACATGGTGGATCAAGACTACACTCTTCCTGGAGTAGAAAAAGACCGATTTGAAGAATGAAATAATCAGATATTTAGATAGTCTGTCATACTTGAGTCACACAAGGTGGCACCAAACTTCAGGGATCACAGATTATATAATGAAAGAATTTAATAATTACATCTTTAAATATGTAAGCCGTTAACCTTTTTTTGTAACATCAATTCCTGGGCAGACTTGCCAGGTATGAAACTGTATGCTGTCATCACACAATTTTAAAAATGCCATCAGTTAATCGTCAGATAATCATACTGTCTTGCCTGATGAATTCTGTTGGCCTGACCCCTCATTACAAGCGCCTGAATGTCTGTTGAGGTTAGGCAGGACATTTGATAGTGGGCCCAATCCCTGGCATAGCATTAGCAGCCACAATGTTGATAACAGCTGAAAAGGTGGCTGCAGCAGGTCTATCACCAGCATAGCTGAGAGAGTGATGTTTCTTCTGTCTTCTGAGTCGTCATCCTTTTTGCCAGGTCACCGTGATGGTGCCGACCTCCTAGTGGCCACTCCTTCTTCTCATGGTAGATCACAACCCATGTGAAGATGTGGAGGAAGAGCATGTAGTCAAAATCCAGACCACCGTTCCGGCCTTGGTGAGTCCTTGTACTTCTCAGAGGGCACCGTGCAACCTTCAGGACTCAATCACCCAGCATCCCTCGTACTCTGGAAGATGCACAGATCATTCAGCAAATGCTCTGCCCATGTCTACAACTTTCCTACTTGTCCCTGACAGATTTTTGCACCCTAACCGTAATCGGTGATGGCAGTGTCTACTCGTTTACATAATTTAAAGAATTAAATAAGTCACTAGTAGCTAAGTGTCACAATAAATAGTGGATGTAGCATTCTACTGGCAGGGAAGCATGGCCAGACTCCAGTCATGAAGGATGTCATCATCATCAATTGAGTCAATGAATCATACAATGTGAAGATATTGCACATTATCTCCACAAGTAGGAGGGCTTTACAGGTCTCTTCATGGAATGGGGGATTGTTGTTTACATAACTATACAAATATTTACATTACCTTTGGGGATTAACACAGATTGTCAATTTACATTCATTAATTATGTAATTAGATGATCCGTGGCACCAGATTCCAGGTGTCATGGACGATATAATCATTGTTTTATACAATTAAATAATCAAATAATGAGTTCATGTAACATCATCCACTTCTCTAAGGTGGCTCCAACCAGGCTCATGAACTATGCAGTCATGATTAATTTAAATATTTTAACTACATAATTGATGATAAGATGGTCTATAATAATTTTCCTCCCACACCGCATCACAACAATCTACTGATCATGGATTATCTAATGTCCCCTATTTTAATAATCAAATAACAAAATAATCAGAGGATGAAATGCTCTGCCATACTCCACACAATTGACTCTCTGTTGACTCCCACATGATTGTGGGAAACTCCCAGGTTCATCCCTTATTTAATCGTAGAGCAGAGTAGTAACATGTTTAAAATGCTGAACTCTCATTCTGTATGCAGCATTTTTAGAAGATATCACATATTTAATGTTGGGCGGCTGCCTCAAAAGACATGGACTGAAATCCAATAATCACAAAGTCTACTCTAACAAATGGATTATCACTTTCCTGAAGGAGAGTCAACAATGGCAACTCACCTTTTTGATGAATAATTGTGAGTCTTATTTGTCTTCTGTTCCATAGTTTGACTTCTTAGAGCTAGAGTATTCCCTAAACAGAAGACTTTAAACTGTTTCTCCACAGACTACGTTCTCTGATGACTGGTAATCTTGAATTTGGTAACCAGTAAAAGCTGTAGAAACACCTCCAGAGGTGTGGCTGTGACTTGTTTAGGCGAGTCAAATGTTGTCATTAAAAGTTTGAGGGAGGATAGTTACCTTGGGAGACTGTAATGTCCCATGATAACACTTTCCGAAGCTGCTCTCTGGTCCTTGGCCCATGATACCAGGATACAGAATGCAACAGGGTTGCCAGGCAACATTTATGAACCAACATTCTGTCACATTCTAGTGCCCCTCCCACATGCTTAAAGGAGTATACCCACCGATGAGAGTAACCTTACA